>NW_016108065.1:507246-510006 GCF_001604975.1 Cebus imitator | reverse complement strand
GCCAGGACAGAGTGGGTCAGGGTGAATATTTGTTGGGTGAATGAGCTTCTGTCTCTGATGTCTTTCAGGAGTCACCAGCAACACACATTGGTCCTGTATTTGTATCCAGAACCAGTCAATGTCACCTCTGAGTCCTGTACCTCTCAGCACCAAGCCACACCCAGAGATACATGCAGGGAGCCTCAGGAGGGTCCTGTCACCTCCTCCTGCACATGGGAGTGTTTGTATTTCCATCAGGAATCTGAGTGGCCTGCGCTGGGTCTTGAGGCAGGAAGGGGCCACACAGAGAAGAGGAATTTCTCCCTGAGGTCAGCAATACATGAATTAAGGAATCAGGAAGCTGAGCAGCAGATTCTGAAGCTAACCTGGACTCAGGAGGCCCCTGAGCCTCCAGCCACCAGTGTAGAGTGGCCACCAGATGGCAGCAGAGAGTAACCTGACAAAAACACCTGGGGATGGGGAGGGTCTGGGTATCAAGCAGACGCTGACATGCAGGGAGCATT
Source organism: Cebus imitator (assembly GCF_001604975.1). NCBI lineage: Eukaryota > Metazoa > Chordata > Mammalia > Primates > Cebidae > Cebus > Cebus imitator. The sequence goes on along the minus strand of NW_016108065.1, from coordinate 509,503 downwards.
AGTGACCATGACCTGAGACCTGGAAGGAAATAGATTCTTCTTTTCTTAGTGTGTTTGTCCTTGACACTGATGTTTACATTCTTCTGACGTCCTGGTTCTCAGATCTGACTCTTGGACATGGTGCTTATTTTTCTGACACAGATTCGGGCACTTCCCCTCTTCCCATTGCTCTGGCCCCCATCCCACGGTCACACGTGCCATCCCATTCTGCAGTCACACGTGTCCCACCTCCCTGCCCTTTGCTCTGGGAGCCCCCGTCCTGCAGACACAGCGGCTTCTCCTTCTCCACCACTCCTCCGTGTTCCCGACTCTGTCCTGCGATCCTGCCAAATCACAGTTCTTGATTTCCTCATGAGGCATAAAATACTTGCTCACTAATCTTCTGTTGACTTCAGTTTTCATCCATTGATACATTTTCCCAGCAACTGAAGACAACTTAGTTATAATAAACATGCAGTTCCGTGGTCTTGGAGTTTGCAGCCTCCTCTCATTCCCTCATGAAGCAAATGTTTCCTTTACTACTGATTTGTCCCTCTCCTGAAAGGACCCTGGGGATACTGAGGCACAGCACCTATGACCCGGCAGTAGAACTCACAGCCAAGGTAGAAATTTACCACATCCCATGGATCTTCTACAACTCTGTGCACCCGGCACACAAGAATTGCATTTTCCTCTAGCATTGAGGAGCTGTGCCCTGGGGTGAAACTTGTACCTGTCCAAGGCTTGTGCTGTCCCCTGTAGAGTGGGAATGAAGAGGGCCCCTGCACTGGGCTGTGGAGTGTGTCTTCAAAAGGGATTTAAGCCTACACCAGACATCTCATGTCTGACATCAAGTATTTATGATCAGGACATTCCTGGAGAAGTAGAACAAAGTTAACCACCTGTCTCCTGAGCCGGGATGGAATGGAGGTGGGGGCTGTGGGCCCAGGTAATTCTCCCACCACTGTGACTCTGGAAATCTCTTGAACAGGCCAACCACTATTCTAATGGAAAACCTTTATGTTCTCTGGAGGATACAGAGAAACTCAGCTCTGAGCTTTTCCATGACCAACCCAGCTCAGGAGCAAGGCTGGGCAGTCTGGGTAAAGACGTGAGCACAGACTATGGGACCAGTGGGTGAAGAAGAATCCCATGGGCGGAGGGGGTGGGTAAGCAGGGGTCTCCCCTCCTCCTTCTGCGTCCCTTGGAGCTGAGCCCTTCTCTGGAAACCACAGAGCTCCTCCAGCAGCTGCCCCTGACTCTGCTGATTTGCATCACGGGCCACTCTCTCAGCAAGGGGATAAGAGAGGCCTGGAAGGAACCTGCCCAGCCTGGGCCTGAGGAAGCAGCATCGGGGGAGCCTCAGCCATGGCCTGGACCCCTCTCCTCCTCGGCCTCCTCGCTCACTGCACAGGTGCTGCCCCCAGGGTCTCACCAACCTGCCCAGACCCAGGACTCTGGGTCCCGCGTGGCCTTGAGTCTGAGCTCAGCAGGGCCCTGCCTGTGGTGGTCAGGATGCTCATGACCTGCTGCAGGTGGAGGGGCTGGCGGGGCTGAAGTCCCCCACACTCTGCTCAAAGGCTTGTGAGAGCCTGAGGGGTTGCCCCTGCCAGGAGAGAGGAGTGGGTTTTCAGGTCAAAGGCTCCATGCAACAGGAAAGTCCATGGGCCACTGGGACTGGGGCGGATTGCAGGGGATACCCTAAGACCTCACAGACTCTCTGGAGCTTGTCCAGGTCAGGAAAGTAAGTGATATCAGAAAAAGTGTCTCACCTGCAACCCAAGCTCTACTTTTTTTTTAATCTTTGCAGGCTCTGCCACCTCCTATGAGCTGACTCAGCCACACTCGGTGTCAGTGGCCCCAGGACAGACGGCCAAGATTACCTGTGGGGGAAACAACATTGGAGGTAAAAATGTGTACTGGTACCAGCAGAAATCAGGCCAGGCCCCTGTGCTTGTCATCTATGAAGATAGCAACAGGCCCTCAGGGATCCCTGAGCGATTCTCTGGCTCCAACTCTGGGAACACGGCCACCCTGACCATCAGCGGGGTCGAGGCCAGGGATGAGGCTGACTATTACTGTCAGGTGTTGGACAGCAGTAGTTATGATCCCACAGTGACACAGGCAGATGGGGAAGTGAGACAAAAACATCCTCCCAGCCTCTGTCACCCTCTTGCTCCAGGCCTGGAAGGCCTGTGAAAGAAACCATGAGCGAATCTGGATCAGTTCAGCTGGGTCTGAGCCCCCAGGCTGCCCTTCCCTCCAGCCCCCTCCAGGA
>NW_016108065.1:498633-507081 GCF_001604975.1 Cebus imitator | reverse complement strand
TCTGAGCCCCCAGGCTGCCCTTCCCTCCAGCCCCCTCCAGGAGTCTGGGTCTGAGCCCCCCAGCTGCCCTTCCCTCCAGCCCCCTCCAGGAGTCTCTACCAAGCACGCATCAGGCATAGACATGGCCTGGAAGGACCAGAGTCATCTGGTGACTTGCGGCTTCTGTGTGAGTTAGAGAGTGAGGGCCTGGGTGGAAAGACAGTCAGATGCAACCTCTGTCCACTGTCCTGCCCCTGGATGGTCATGTGGTGGGGATGGGGCCAGTCCTTAGACTACCTGTCTAGGTCAGGCCCCAGAACTGCTGCCCAGCCCTGCAGAGGTCCTGGGACCCAGGCTGTGGCGGTCTGTGACTCCCAACAGAGCAAACCAGAGGAGGGGACACTGTGAAGTCTGCCCAGATCCCCTCTTCAATGTGACCACCTAGCACCGCTGAGAACCCAGCAGCTCAGAGCTGTGCCCTTACTGGGAAGGGCTCTTGGCTGCAGAAACTTCCTCAAGGTGATGTCCCTTCTCAGACGGGTTCAGTTTGATGAACCGAGACCTCAAGTCCCTGCCTCAATTAAGATGCCACTGAATGAAGGGGCTCCCAGCTCCGGAGCTCGCTGTGTGGACGCCTGAGGCCTCGGCGGCAACCCCAACATGAGTCAGGTCTCCTCCCGCCCAGTGTGACCTCCTCACTCCTACATCCTCTGTGCATGGAAATCTCCAACCCAGAGTGGGATTCCAGTGAGCCCCATCTAAGGCGGCCAGGAGTTCCCAACATGGACTATCAGGGACCCAAGCAGGCCATGATACACTGAAAACTCTAATTTCTGTCTTAAATTTTCAGAGTAAATGTTGAAATGCTCAATATGACGGTTCCTTGAATTTTATGGAATGAAAAGGGAGCCTGACATATCATGTGCTTTGGGCTGAGGGAGAGTTGGAGTCAGATCTCGAAGTAGGGATCTCTGGGGTAGGTGGAGCAGCCTCACCCCATGCAGGTGAGGCTCACAGGGTGAGCTGCAGGATGGACGCTGCCCACCGCCACCCTCCACCTCTTCTGCAAATGTCACTCCTTTCTACAACCTCAACCAGATATGGATATGTGATGAACTATGTAAAACACAGGTCACTCGTCATATGAAAAGCCACTGCAGGCCACCCTGGTCAACAGAAAACCCATTCCCCTCCCCATCAACTACATGGCCTGCAAATAATTAATCTCCTGAAAAATGACAATAACAATAGACATGAAAATCTATGTAATATAGCTCATAATTTCATGCTGATAAAATGTAAAAATGATAGTATTTTGCTTTATTGACATAAATGAAATCTACTATTTATCTGAATTTACTTGTCTTACCTTTTCATTTTTAATGTGGCGATTAGACACTAGGGGTCCCAGGAGGATCGTGTCACACTGTTATTGGGCAGAGCTGGTCAGGATTCTTACAGGTGACAGGTGCTGTTGAGTACCCTCGTGTAGGAAGCCCATCTCCACCAGACGATGTAAGTGTGAGCCCAGGAAGAGGCGCTGGGACAATAGGGAGGAGAACCTGCTCCTGCGGAAGACAGTGCCCTTGGGCCCTGCTCCGGCTCCATCCTACGTGAGCCACATCCGTCTCACTGTGCATCATTTCGTGCCCTGCCTGAGCTCATGACTGGGTGGATCTCGCAGGTCTGACTGTGTGGTCACTGCTGTTTCACGTGGTTCTGGATGTAACAAAGACCACGAACATAGGAGAGGTTGTTTTCAAAAGGTAAACAATTCTCTACTGCACATGACAGACTTGTTGCTAATCCCATGGGTCTACAGTAGGATTCTCCCCTGAAGCTTTGCCTTAAGCACAAGGTTTCAGTTCGTGTGCCCAATTCTATTATGGTGCAGTCTGCTAGTTTCTCTGGCTAGGACAGTCACATCCCCACCTGCACCTGCTGCAGAGCCTTTCTGCTCTTGGCCCCAAAACAACGGGTGACACAGTTCTCAGGCCCATGATTTATGGTGTGAGTATTCAGGCCTCAGGGGTCCCTGATGGCTTCTCTGGCTCCGGGTCTGGAAACACAGGCTCCATGACCATCTCTGGGCTCCAGGCTGAGGATGAGGCTGGTTATTACTGCAGCTCCTATAGGAGAGGTGGCACTTCCCACAGTGGTCCAAGTTCATGGGGAATTGAGGCCCAAACTTGCCCGTGGCTCTCTGGCTCTCCCTGGCTCTGAAGATGCTTCCTCACCCTGTGCAAGGGGCTTCCTGCAGCACGGCCTTGAGAATTCCTCTCTCTCAGCTCCTCTCCTTTCTCACCACGAAGTTCAAAAGGAAACCTGCTCCGTGATTTCTCATCCAGGACAGGGACAGCTTCCTTTTGCTTGTGTGTATGTTGTGGTCCTTGCACGTGCAACAATTCCTAGCTCTTCAAATGCAGGCACTGCCTGAGAAGAAGCTGCCTGACAGGTGCCGTCGCTGCTGTTTTCAGGGATGTCCTCACCCTAAACGCATCCCCATCTCCGACACTGTGCAGACCCCTCTTCACAGACGTCATTGCAGGGAGTTTCAAGAAATCACATCTTACTCCACTGTGTGTCCACCACGCTGTGGTGAAGGTGGCGCTCCTGGCTGGGCCATTCTTCTGCACTTCTGTCCTGAAGCAGTGACCACTGTGAGATCTGAACATGTTTTTGAGAGATTAAGAACAAGAGAGAGCTGCTGCTTTTCTTATTTTTCTATTTATTTTTTATGAAACAGAGTCTTGCTTTGTTGCCAGGCTGGAGTGCAGTGACACGATCTCAGCTCATCGCAACCTCAGCCTCCTGACTTCAAGCAATTCTCCCTGCCTTGGCCTCCTGAGTGGCCAGGATTACAGGTGCCCACCACCATGCCTGGCTAATTTTTGTATATTTAGTAGAGACGAGGTTTTGCCACGTTGGCTAGTCTGGTCTTTAACTCCTGACCTCAGAGTATTCACCTGCCTCCGCCTCCCAAAGTGGTGGGATTACACACATGAGCCACTGCACCTGGCCGTGTTTTTCTTATTTATGCACCTCCTCTTTGCCTCAATACAGTTGAGGCAAAGAGTTGCTGAGCTGGGGAGATTTTGAGTGACAGGCTCAGTGCTCCCTCAAATCCCCCTCTCTCACATCACTGAGGCCCTGTCCTGGAAACTCCCCAAAATTGGATGGTCTCCCCATAGGATGGGAGTTTCCAAATGGCCCTACAGGGAAGAGTTAACCTGAGTCAATTCCTTCCTCCTCATTGACATCCAGCACCTGTAATTTCCATGGGTGTCAATACTTTCGTAGCTGAAATCTTTATTAATCTACTACCGCTGAGAATTTATGATTATTCAGATATTAGTTGTATCCAATATTTAAATTTTATGAGTCGATTGGTAAACATAGCCATTATTATATATAGTTTAGGTTTCATAAACTTAGATTCAATGGATGTCATTAAAAGCAAAGTAGGCTGGCCGGGCGCGGCGGCTCACGCCTATAATCCCAGCACTTTAGGAAGCCGAGGTGGGCGGATCACCAGAGGTCAGGAGTTCGAGGCCAGTCTGACCAACATGGCGAAACCCCATCTCTACTAAAAATACAAAATTTGCTGGGCGTGGTGGCGCATGACTGTAATCCAAGCTACTGGGGAGGCTGAGGCAGGAGAATCACTTAAACCCAGGTGGTGGAGGTTGCGGTGAGCCGAGATCGTGCCATTGCACTCCAGCCGGGCAACAAGAGCAAAACTCTGTCTCAAAAAAAAGAAAAAACAACAACAAAGTCAGCATTTTACTATATGTGTATCCCATATCAACATGTTTTGTGAAATATCCACAAGAAAATTTATTCCTAAAACCAAATTGTGTTTATCGTCTATTGCTGCATAAATTTGCTCCCTAACAGTTAGCATGTTAGGAGAACACGTTTGTGATCTTGTCACTTCAGTGCATCTGGAATTTGAGAGCAGTTTAGATTTGTGGTTCTGGCTGTGGGTTGATCATGAAGTTGTAGCAAAGCTGTCAGGCCAGGCTGCGTTCAGAGGCCACAGCAGGTGGCCAGGCCCAGCCTGAGGGGGCTTCTACTGTCCCTAACTGATTTGGTTGATGAGCAAAAGCACAGAGGAAAAGGAGAGAGTGGAGTGTAAGGCCCCTGTCCTGGTCCCCTTGTCAAAGACCATCCCATACATGCACCATTTCTTATTCTTTCCCGTGACATCCTAGGCGTATAGCACTGCCCCATTCATTCTAAGGCTGCAGAGTTTTCCACGGTAGAGTTTTAGCCATGCAGCCTGTAATGGTTATCACCATGAGTTTGATCTTACAATCAACACTGCAGCGAGCCTCCCTATGCAGACTCCTTTGAGTTCATGTGTGTGTATGACCATAGGATAAATTTCCAGAAGTGGAATTGCTGGATCAAGAGGATGTGCATTTGTAACTTTTACCCGTTGTTTTCTCATTCCCCTCCAGAGGAGTTCTACAATAATATAAGAATGACAGCCCTGATCTTGTTTGGAATTCTTTGGTGGAAGTACAAATTTTTGCCAGTCTATCAGATATAAAAAGTTATCTTGTTACACTTTGATTTTTGATTTCTCCTATTTTGCTTGAGATTGATCATTTGCTCAAATATTTCAGCACTCATTACTTTTTAGGATTTGGTAAACTTTTTTCTTAAATGACTGGCTGAGAAGTATTATAGTCTTTGCCACACATAAGTCAACTTTGGGGATAACATGTAGGTACTGATAGCACCATGTGCAATATAATCATTAAAAAATATAAAAACCAGTATCAGTTATGAGGCCATTTTTTAAAAGGTGTCAGTCCAGGCGTGTCCCACTGGATGTGGCTTAATGGTTCTTGGTTTGCAGGGTCATTTGAAGTTTGAAAATTGCACCAGCGTGTGTTTTGGGTGGAGGTCTCCTTGTGAGGGTCACTGTATTTCACCTCCTCTAGTGGCCTGAGGTTTTTCTTTGGATAAGAACATACTTGTCCCATCTATTTGATTGGATCTTGTGTCTGCTCAAGACAGCCGTGTGTCACAATCTCATGACTTTCATCTTCATCCCTTTGCTTTCAGTTTTGTGAGAGCTTTCATATATCAGGAATAGAGACTCCTCCCGGGTGGAAAATTAGAGGGAGAGGGAGCAGCAAATGGGCAAGGAAGCTTGCGTCAGGTTGGGAGTGATCCAGTGAGGGCTGCGATAAAAGGTCTTGACATCAGCCTTGTAGCTGAAACCAAAAATGCACAAGGTCGTTGGTGTTCTGAGCATCATAAGCAAATGAATAAATGAAGTTCAAATTTTAAATGTATTGCAATTTTTTATAAAACACACAGATTGTAAAACTCAGAATGTAACAATGGGGTAAAGAAGAGACTTCGAGATTTTAAACTGTAAGTCCCCCAACTAAGTTGCCATGAGAAGAACAGGATGTGAGAGTGGAAATACGTTATCCTGCAAATTATCATTTTGTGTAAAGGAATAATTTCCCTTTCTAGATGAAAGAAACATCTTCTGGAACGTCCTTCTCTTCCACTGTCAAAGCACCATTAAGCCACAAGTAAACTGAAGCATGAAGTAGGAAACAATTACTCTTTTATATAACCATTGAGAGGTTTCCTTATTTGTACCCCAAAATGTTGATGCTCAATGCTGAAATTGGATTTAGTAAGTTAATATGCTTACAAGAGATTAATTTTCTTTGGGCTATATTATTTCTGTGTATGATTTATCTTAGTCAACTCAGACATATGCTGCCCTAAAAACAATTTAACTTCTGTGTATTTTGGTTATATTTTCTTATCAATTATGGTGCTTTCCCCAATGCTGTCAGAAATAGCCCATGGCTACTGATTATAAAATTTAATTTTTTTGGCATTTAAATTATTATATTCTCTATTTTAAGAATGTGAATTTTTCACATCTAACTCAAAAATGTTGCTGATGTTGACTCACTGCTTTATTTCCATTTTAATAAAGTAGGAGTTTACTTTTCCGGACACCCAGATGAGAGCAAGAGACTAGAGATGAAGCCCCCCCACAAAGCTGTTTTCCTTTAACCCCTCAGGATGAATCACCCTGGAGAATCACTCACACTTGATTTGAATTATATAGAAATAAGAGTTGGGTCTTAGAGTTGGTGCTGAGTTAGTTTAGAATTCAGGCTGCTAGGATGCGGTAAATGTTTTTACAAAGTGAGAGAGACATGAGTTTTTTTGGAGTCCATAGGGTGGGGGGTTATTGGATGAATTGTGTCCCCCAAAATCCATGCATTGAAGCTCTAACGCACAGTGTGTGACTGAAATTGCACATAGGGTTTTTAAAGAGGTGATTAAGTGAAAATGAAGAAATCAGGGTGGATTCTTATCCAATATGACTGGCCTCCTCAAAGAAAAATTTTGCACACACAGAAGAGACGCCAGCGGTGAGAGTGCAGAGGAAACATCATGTGAGGACACAGCAAGGGGGCAGCCCCTGCAAGCCAAGGACAGAGGCCTCAGGGGAAACCACACAACCAACACCGCTATCGTGGATTTTCCAGCCTTAGAAATGGGAGAAAATACGTTTCTGCCATTTAGGTCACTAGTTCTTTTGTATAATTTTCGGGAGCTCTAGTAAATAAAAACAAGAGAGACCCCAAAGACCTTAGATGAGGGAGAAGGAGGAGAAGGGGCAGGGCGCAGGAGGCGGGGCCGGAGCGCGGGAGGCGGAGCCGGGGCGCGGGAGGCGGGGCCGGGCGCGGGAGGCGGGGCCGGGCGCGGGAGGCGGGGCCGGGCGCGGGAGGCGGGGCCGGGCGCGGGAGGCGGGGCCGGGCGCGGGAGGCGGGGCCGGGCGCGGGAGGCGGGGCCGGGCGCGGGAGGCGGGGCCGGGCGCGGGAGGCGGGGCCGGGCGCGGGGGGAGGGGCGGGGCAGGGCTGGAAGGCCAGGCTCTGAGGGGCGTCTCCTGGATGGAATCTGGACTCCACTCACTACTGTCTGGAGGACGAGGGAAAAACATTTACCCTCCTAATAATGATTCACTAATAAAGATGGGCTTTGAGCATAGGGCTCCCATCATCCTATCTATATTATAAAAGTCATCTTGAGGTAACACTTGTAAAGGTCTCACCAATGCATCTGACATGTATTATGGGCTTTTAAGTGGCCCTTCTTAGTGATCTAGTGATGTACAGAAAATGCCATTCACGCTGTGTGCAGCAGGGGGCACTGTGAGGTTTAGTCTGAGGCCCCTAATGAGTCCAAGTCCTCTGGTAATGCTCAAGTGCAAAGGGCACGACTGCTGCTTCCTTTGAGGCCCCTTCTATTGGGTAAATCTGAAAACACACTCGGCCCTTCGTATTACCTTGGGAAATTACTCAGAGAAGGCCTCGGGCTCAGGGCTAACACAAGAACCAGGACAAATATTTCAGGGAATGGAGAACAGATTTGCATCCACTGCTCACCATAGCCACCTAACAGGACACAAGAATAAAGGAAGTAGATTTGCATGAAGAGCCTCCCTTCCTATGATAAGACAGGCTTGGAGGTTCCTCCTTAGCTGTGGGCTCAGAGGCAGAGCTCTGGGGTGTCTCCACCATGGCCTGGACCCCGCTCCTGCTCACCCTCCTCACTCTCTGCACAGGTGCTGCCTCCCAGGGCTCAGTCCCTGTAGAACCAGGGATGAGCCTAGCCCTGACCTTTAGGTCAGCACAAGGAGTGATGCGCGGGGTAAGGCCCTGGGAATGAGACTCATCCTCAGACACCTTTCCTGTCTTCTCTTGCAGGCCCTGTGGTTTCCTCTGCAATGACTCAGGACCCTGCAGTGTCTGTGGCCTTGGGACAGACAGCCATGATTACCTGCCAGGGAGGTGGCATAGGAACCTATTCTGCAAGCTGGTATCAGCAGAAGCCAGGCCAGGCCCCTGTGCTGGTCATCTATGGTAACAACAACCGGCCCTCAGGGATCCCAGACCGATTCTCTGGCTCCAGCTCAGGAAACACAGCTTCCTTGACCATCACTGGGGCTCAAGTGGAAGATGAGGCTGACTATTACTGTGGCTCCTGGGACAGCAGTGGTACTCATCCCACAGTGACACAGGCAGACGGGGAAGTGAGACAGAAACCCCTTCCCTCTCTGCGTCACCCTCTCTCTCCAGCCCCAGCAGGACTGTGAACAAAGCCATAAGCAGGCCTGGCCCAGTTCACCTGGATCTGAGGCCTTCAGGCTGCCCTTCCCTCCAGCCCTCCAGGCAGGCTCTGCAGAAGGTGGGTCAGGATAGGATTGGAGGCTGGAAGGACCACGCTGTTCTACTGTAGTTTGGACTGAGTGTGTCTTGGCTCAAGATGCCCTGAGTGGAAGCACAGTAAGAGGGAGACAGACAGCCATGGAGTGTCCATGGTCTCTGGAGTTCCTCTTATGTAATGACTGAATCTAATGCAATACCTGTACTCTGTGGCCCAAATGCCCTGGAATTTTTTTTTTTTTTTTTTTTT
>NW_016108065.1:491559-497623 GCF_001604975.1 Cebus imitator | reverse complement strand
GAAGTCCTTGCCTATGCCTATGTCCTGAATGGTTTTGCCTAGATTTTCTTCTAGGGTTTTTATGGTGTTAGGTCTTATGTTTAAGTCTTTAATCCATCTGGAGTTAATTCTAGTGTAAGGTGTCAGGAAGGGCTCCAGTTTCTGCTTTCTGCACATGGCTAGCCAGTTTTCCCAACACCACTTATTAAACACGGAGCCCTTTCCCCGTTGCTTGTTTTTGTCAGGTTTGTCAAAGATCAGATGGTTGTAGATGTGTTGTGTTGCCTCCGAGACCTCTGTTCTGTTCCATTGGTCTATATCTCTGTTTTGGTGCCAGTACCATGCTGTTTTGATTACCGTAGCCTTGTAGTATAGTTTGAAGTCCTGTAGTGTGATGCCTCCCACTTTGTTCTTTTTGCTTAGAATTGACTCATCAAGCTTCCAATGACATTCTTCACAGAACTGGAAAAAACCACCTTAAACTTCATATGGAACCAAAAGAGAGCCCGCATAGCCAAGTCAATTCTAAGCCCTGGACTATTTTTTAGAACTCTGCATGTTCCACTGAGACCCTCAAGCCCCAGCTCCTGATGTTCTAAACAGGAAAGTCTTTCCTAGTGAGCACTGTGGCATCCCTTGGCATCCCCGGCTTCCTACGGCTCTTTCCCACTAAAACAGCTTAATGCAAAGATGTGCCTTCTTCAGAATGTGGTTCAAGAGCAATGACTGCCTGAGGCCTTAATTCCAAAGCCATGCTTTAATTTAGGGTAAACTTGAAATGCCTTCTAGCTGAGCGATCAGTGGTAACACATTCCCAGTCACGCCTCCCACACTTCTTTCCTGAGAGTATATCCTGAAACTCTACTGCATGGAATCCTCCCTCTCAGAGTAGGATTCTAGGGAACTCAAAACATTAAAAAAAAAAAAAAAACAGTCTAGAGTATCAGAAAGTCTAGTGGGAAAAGTATCAAAAAGAAGCGAATTGCACAAAGAGAGAACTCTGAAGTCTGCAAATATTCATGCACTGATGAGCACTTATATGTGAAGAGACTCTCTGATAGAGAAAAGAACCACCCAAGACACTTGAGGGAACACTCTACAGAGCGTGTGCACGTGCACACACACACACTCACACTCACACACACACACACTACAGTCACAGAAGAAAGGCCTGAGTTACAGGGCATGAAGTGGAGTCCTCAGAAGAGCTTTGCCTCAGTACTGGAAAAATGTCACCCTCGACAAATGGCTGCTAGGTCTCAACTATGAAAGTGTAAAAGCAAACAGAAAATCCAAGCAGGCTTCAAGTAACTTTACTGAATTCGACAATAAAAGACAAAGGTAGAGAATGAAATGCAAAAGAATCCTAAACCCAGCAGGTAAAATGTGCAATATCTTCATCCTGTCAATATTTCCTGTGGGGTAACCAGAAAATCTATGCCATGTCATGCAGAAAAATAAATCAACCCAAAGTGGCAATAAAATTGCACACATGGTAGACCTCGTAGGCAAGGATACAAAAGGAATTCCTAGAACTCTGTTCTATTTCACTTGTTCATGAGGATACAGGATTGGCCAAGTATGTAAAGAGGAGACATAAAAAATACAGAAGAAAGAGTCACCAATGTCAGTCACTTTCCACTAGAATGTCCACACATGGAAACAACCTCACTGAATTTAAGGAATCCCAGCCTGAAAACACTGTCCGCAGAAAGTCTCTGAGACTGTAGACCACCCGACCTTGTGCCGGTGCCTCCAGGAACTCCAGAGCCTCCAGCTGGACAGCGACAATGTGCAGATGTGGCTACGATGGGATCACTGGTGAGGCCCGGCCTGGTAGGGCCTGCCCTGGGCTGCCCTGTGGTACCTGGGGGCGCCTTTGGACTTGGCCAATGGCACCTGGGCTGAGGGATGAGCCTGCATTGCATCGTGGGAAAAGGCTCTCACTCTGGGCCCCACCTCCTCACAATCATATATGCCACCTCTCTGTGTGGAGCCAGAGGGGTTCACATGTGGCACAGACTGAAGCCTAACTCCATGATCCCTGCCCTCCCAGGTGGCAGGCATTCTGGGGTCACCTGGAGGAGGGAAGCTCCTGGGCTCCGTCTTCCTCACCAGCAGGGGGCAGCAGAGCTGCAGACGGAAGAGGCTGGGTCTGCCCAGGAGGAGGCTAAGAGGGAGGCCAGCCCTGAAGACTCAAGAGGTGTCCAAGGATCAGTCCTGAATCTGGAAGTTCAGTAAGGTGCCTCGTATCCCCTCGGGCTGCAGGAACCCCGTCCTGAGGGTCAGACTCACACAATCACCCAGGACACCAACAGGAGCCTGGACACAGTGAGGGCCTCACCTGGGAAACGCAGCTGGAGGTGCTGGGCCCTGGGGTCAGCCTGGGCAGCTCCCGCAGGGCTGGGATTCCCTGGGAGATGCCCTGAGGTCGAGGTGCTGTAGGAGGGGGTCACAGTGTGAGAGGCCGGAGCTCCCAGGGCTTGGGTCCTTCACCCAGGATGGCGGCCTGAGCCTCCTGCCACTCTCAGGAGCCTATCCCTGACTGCCCAGCAGCATCCTGGAGAGCTGAGCTCTCTGTCCTGGGCATTTCCAAAGATGCCCAACCCCTCCTCCCTCCACCTCTCCTTTTAGCTCCAGGCAGACTCTGACTCACAGGGCAGCTCTTGTGCTCTGGGGAGTCTCAGGTGGGTGTGGTGATGCATTCAGGGCCCTGGTCTCCGGATGGGACATCACCAGCCTCCTTGAGGAGACGCTGTCCAGAGGGAAGGGGACTCTCACCTGCCTCAGGCCACAGCTCTGACTATGGGGCTCTCCTTGGGTCAGTGACAGGGTCTGCCTGGCTGGAGGGTCAAAGGGCCACCCACCCTCCAGAGCTCAGGCTCTGTGCATGGACTGGTGTCCTGGGACTCTCACGGAGACCACAGGGCCTAAACTTAGTTTCTTAGTCAGGTCTGGGTTTGGGGGACTTTTTACAAGTTTACATGAAAGATTGATGGGAAAAATGTAAGGAATAGAAGAGGTGAAGATGTGAACTGCTAGGCTATTTGGAGGGATGTGGAGATGCCATAGAAGGAGCAACACCATGTGTGAAATGAGACTGGACTGTGTGTGATGAATGCACAAATGCAGCTGGTTTCTCATTACGCACACTGCCACATAGGACATGACCAGCAATGATCCTAATGACAGAAACACATTCTAATGAAATGACTGCAATGAGGAAATAAGTGATCTGGGGTGCCCAGAGGAGAGATGAAGGAGGAGGAAGAATAATGGATCCGTGGTCCACCTGCTGCTGAGTCAGGTGTCATCAAGGATCAGTCATCAGCAGGGCCCAGCTCAGCCCCAGACTGGGCTCCTCAAAGGTCCACAGCCCGCTGAGCCTGTCCCTGGACAGACCACAGGATACCATAGTTTGAGAAAGTGACCATGTGGTCAATTCCTGGGGAGGTTACTGTGATCACAGACCTTGGAGCCCAAGGCTGATCTTCCAACCAGAGAAGCAGAAGAAAGAAGCCAGGGACCCACCCCTTCCTCCTCAGCCTCCTGCACTGCCCCCACAGCTGGTTTTAGACATCCCTCACTGAGGAGTCCCAGAGGATGTACATTTGCATAAGCACCAAACACTCACTGCCTCAAAGGGCTTGAGAGGGAATAAGAGAAACCTGGGGAGCCCAGCTGTGCTGTGAGCTCAGGAGGCAGAGCTCTGGGTACCTCACCATGGCCCAGACCCCTCTCCTGCTCCCCCTCCTCACTCTGCACAGGTGCTGCCCTTTAGGCCCTGCCCCAGGCTTACCCCCTCAGACTTCAAGCTGGGCCCGCCCCAAACCCCAGGTTCATCCCAGCACAACCTCAGGGGGGGACCCCCTGAGAATGGATTCATCATTTACAAGCCTCCTCTCCTGTCCTCTCTTGCAAGCTCTGTGGCTTCCTATGAGCAGACACAGCCACCCTCAGTGTCACTGGCTCCTGGAATGATGGCCAGGGTCACCTGCTCTGGAGATGTGCTAACCAAAAAAAACAGGTTTACTGGTACCAGCAGAAGCCAGACCAGGCCCTGTGCTGATCATCTATGAGGATAGCAAGTGATCCTCAGGGATCTCTGATTATCTGGCTCTGGCTCATGGACCAGCGTCACCTTTACCATCAGTGAAGTCCAAGCTGAGGACGAGACTGACTTACTGTCAATCATGGGACAGCTGTGGTACTTATCCCAAAGTGACACAGACAGATGGGGGAAGTGAAACACAAACTCCTTCCCCATCTGTGTCACCCTCTTCCTCCTTCCCCAGGAGAACTGTGCACAAAGGCTTGGGCAGGGTCTGGCCCACCGTTCACCCATCTGAGTACCCCAGGCTACCCTCTCTCTTCTCCTTTGCAGGTTCTTTGTCTTCCTGTGGGTGCTTGGCAGCTGTAAGGCCCACAGTCCCTCTCAGCTGCTCAGGACCAGGCAGGGACCCCTCTGCTCTGTCCTGTACCTGCAGAATGCTCGCTGGAGCCCATTCTGAGTCTTTAGTCTTTAATGTAATGACAGGCCTCGCCATGCATGTCTTACCCATCTTTGATAAGGAGTCTAGGAACACATCCCCCAAACCATCCTCAGGCATCAAGATGAAGATGGCATCAAGTGGGGTTGACCACAAAGCTCCCAATGACACAGCCAAAGGGAGAACTGAGACATATACCCTGTTGTCCCTAGCCTGGTTCACATCCTCCCCTCCCTTTGGGAAAGATGTTCGGAGTTAGGCTCAGGAGAACAGAATTCAAGTTTGACATTGGTCTCGCTCCCTCTCTTTGTCCGTCATTTCTCCCCATACCCCTCCTTGTCTTTCTTTATCCTCCTCCTCCTCCTCCTCCTTCATCTTCTTCCTCTCTCTGACTCTATGCCTCTCTCCGATACTAAGCCCTTTATTCACACATATGGCCTCAGCTACGGAACTGATGCAGAGCACTGACATCAAGAGTTCCCCCACAGAAGGTGGAGCCAGCACCTGAGCCTGTCTCCAGGTGATCTCAGGGGACTACACCATAGGCCCCTCCACGCTTCTCTTCCCTTATACAGGGTCTCCCTTCAGACCATGTCCATTGCCAAATCAGCTCCACTTCTTTTGAGACTCATGGGCACTTTGTCCCCAGGTTCCTGAGGTTTTCTTCCCTGCTGACAGCAGATCTCCCTGACAACACAGTCTGCTGTGGATCCTCAACTCAGGACCACAGCTGCAAGTGTCAGCTGACCACCCACAGCCCCCCCACAGCAGCAGTGAAAGCAGAAGCCCAGAGTGACCATGTACAGCCACCCATTGAAGTTCCAGGGGCTCTTGCTGCATCCCTGGGAGTCACCCTTTGGGAACCTGAACTTCCAAACCACAGGATCCAGAATTAGAAAAAAAATAATAAATTCTCCATGTGAACCACTACTTCAGCCCCTGGTCCTGGATTCGGATATGTCACCAACAAGGGACACAGTTCCTCACAGTGGTTGCTGATTGAGGAGGCTACGGACGCACTGTGGCCAGTGTCGTCTTGCTTCCTGCATTGCACCACAGTCCTGCTCGTGCCTTCGTGAATGACCTGTGGCCTTCACGCTACAACTCAAGGCCCCATTGTGGTGATAGAGATCCTATGGTCTGCAAAACCTAAAATATTTACCACACAAAAGGTCTTATGTTATATGATGCTATTTATGTGATTATCTAGAATAGGAAAATTCACACAGAAAAGAAAGAAGATCAATGGCTACCTGGAGCTACAAAGGGCGAGAAATAAAGAGGAGTTTTTTTATGGCACATAATTTTTTGGGGGGTGGTGAGAATGTAGAACTAGATGAAGAGCTGGTGGTTGCACAACAAAGGGAAGGTACTGAATGCCACTTAAATGTATACAATGGTCGATTTTATCTCATGTGGATTTCACACAATTTAAAAAATGCGTGATTCTTAAAAGTTGGCCCTTATAATCGAGTAGTTATATCTACAACCTCATGATGGCACTGAAGGGCCATGAGCAGTCCAGAGACTATTTTTTATAAAGAGGACCCAGGCAGTATTGCAAGGGCTCTTACAGAGTAAAAAAGATATATATA
>NW_016108065.1:485133-491406 GCF_001604975.1 Cebus imitator | reverse complement strand
GCCTCCTGGGTTCAGGCAATTCTCCTGTCTCAGCCTCCTGAGTAGCTGGGATTACAGGCATGCGCCACCATGCCCACCTGATTTTTTGTATTTTTAGTAGAGACGGGGTTTCACCATGTTGACCAGGATGGTCTCCATCTGTTGACCTCGTGATCCACCCGCCTCGGCCTCCCAAAGTGCTGGGATTACAGGCGTGAGTCACCGCGCCCGGCTAAAAAAGATATTTTAAAAAGACTTCTCTGGTTGTTTCTACTGTGGAGTATTTTATCTGTGGGTTTCTATGAGCACCAAAGGGTGCGGGAAGTTTGCAGCCCTTCCCAGCTGCCTGGCTCACCCATGTCTTGGCACAGCAGCGCCCCCAACAGTCAGCTTGCAGAACTGAGAAGGAACAGCCGTGTCCTTCTGAGCCCTAAAATGTGGTGCAAGGTGTCCCCCCCACTCCCCGCCCAGCCTGCTTGTTCCTGTGCACTCAGAAGGGGTCCTTATGTCTGTGCTAGGCCCCCTGATGCTGCTCTGCTCTCCTCTTTACCCGGTGGCCTTGGGAATGTCACTCACCCTCTCTGTCCCTTCCCTTCTCTGTCCAGTGCTCTCCCCATCTCTGGGTTCCAACCAGATCAGTTAGTCCGTGAGACATTGTGGAAATCAGATATTGGTCATCATGCAAAATCTTCAACAGGGGTCGCGATTTCAGCTCTGGGTATCCTCACTTGCCTGCTGGTGGAATAAGAGGGAGGGGGACAAAGGGATTAGTGACCCATCCTGAGTGACTTGAGCCGGTAGCTATTCTTTGCTGCGTCTCTCCTGTCCTTGCTCCAGCAGCTGCATCCTGGAGGCCACAAGCTGTGCTAAGCAGCTGCAAGATCGCCTCATTCGTCACCTGGGAAACCCCCTCACCACACCTTAGTACATTGCATTCCTATCCCCAAATTCCCCACTCTGCTGAAGGTATCACAGGGGACTGGAACTGCTTCAGCTCCTAGATCCCCTGGCATCTGTCACTGCTCATTCAGATCCTCCAAACCTTCCCCACTTCCTGCAGGTCGGTGACAGGACTCTTCTTCCTCACACTTCTCATCACTGTTTCTTCATTCCTCCCCGAGAGCAGCTCCAGAAACACCTCTTCAGGGAGGGCCCCCACTCTGATTACACAGGAGGCTCCCTGACACTTACTGTCTACATTTGCCATTAATTATCTGCAGAGCAGCTAAAACTTCATGCTTCTTTTTCTAAGATGATAATTTTTAGCCAATTTCCTTGTGATAAATATTTCCAGGATCAATTAGAAATGTTTTTTCTCACCAACGACACACATGGCAGAAAGAGACATGAACAGCAGGTTGCTATTCTCTGTCTCCAAAAATAAGTCTAGGCCAGTGGGGACCTATGTGGGTTCAACATGCATATCGAGAGGTATTATTTCTGTTCAGGATTACCCTGGCCACGGCATGATGTTCATCCACAACAATTACAAAGTGTTCAGATTTGGTAAATCTAAATGCCATAAAAACTTAAAAAANAAAAAAAAAAAAAAAAAAAAAAAAGCACAATCCTCGCATGTTAAGGTGGACCAAAGTATTCCAGAAAGCGGCTGGTAAAGAGCTTCCACTGGATAATTCATTTGAATTCGAAAAACGTAGAAATGAACCCACCAAATGCCAGTGAAAGCTATGGAATAAAACTATTGATGCCATGAAAACAGCTGAAGAGCTTGAACAGAAATACCAAGCTAAATTTATAATGAACAGATTGAAGAAAAATAAAGAGCTACGGAAAGTTCAGGACATCACAGAAGAGAAGAAAACGTCCTTCTTATCTGAGCCCCTCTTGCAGGCAAAGGAAAGCAGCTGGAAGAAACAATGGTAATGTTAATTACAACAGGATGTGGACATGGAAGATGCCTCTTAAAAAGTCTCTGTAACGATTTCCATATCTACATTTGAAATGTCCTTTAGAGACCTGGAACTGATAAATTATTGATTGATTGATTGATTTTTTGTCTTTATAAGTGCATTTTATTTTTATTTTTATTTTTAAAATATATATATTTTATTGCGTTTTAGGTTTTGGGGTACATGTGAAGAACATGCAGGATTGTTGCATAGGTACACACATGGCAATGTGGTTTGCTGCCTTCCTCCCCATCACCTATATCTGGCATTTCTCCCCATGTTATCCCTCCCCAACTCCCCACCCCTCGCTGTCCTTTCCCTAGTTCCCCCCCACAGACCTCAGTGTGTGATGCTCCCCTCCCTGTGTCCATGTGTTCTCGTTGTTCAACACCTGCCTATGAGTGAGAACATGCGGTGTTCGATTTTCTGTTCTTGTGTCAGTTTGCTGAGAATGATGGTTTCCAGGTTCATCCATGTCCCTACAAAGGACACAAACTCATCGTTTTTTATGGCTGCATAGTATTCCCTGGTGTATATGTGCCACATTTTCCCTTTATTCACCAGAAACATCTTTCAAAACCGGAGGCAAAATAAGCCTTTTTCAGACATGTGAAAACCTGCAGAATTGATCACCATTAGACTCTTGATATTAGAAATGATAAATGAAACTCCTAGACAGAAAGAAAATGATCCCATATTGAGACGTGGTTTGACACAAAGAAATGAAAAATCAGACACAATAACTACCTGTATCAAGAGAACTAACAATTCAGGGAAAAATGAATAAGAATACATTGTGATTTGTAATCAAAAGCAAATTATACGGCAAAGAAGAAAAGCAAAGGAGGGTGAAGAACATGTAACAATGGTCTTACATGTGAATATCGTATAGCACCTGAAGGTAGATTTTGGTAACTTACATATTTACTATATACCCTAAAGCAACCATTAAAATAAAATCCTCTTAACAAAAAAATTATGGCTAGTAAGCTATATTAGAATTGTCTACCCAAAAATTAATAGGATATATGTGGATATGAATATATACATGTGTACTATATAGTTATGGTGAGAGAGACAGAAAGAAACTTATCTTAAGAAACTGGTTCATACAACAGTGGTGACTGACAGGGACAAAATCTGTTAAGCAGGCTAAAGCCTGGGAATTTAGGTAAGAGTTGATATTGACTTCCTAAGTTCAAATTCTGTAAGTAGCTAATGTTTCCCCAAAACAGTATTACTATGCACACTGGCTCCAACTCAAGGAAAATGTCCACCCTGACCATTAGCAGAGCTCATGCCAAGAACAAGGCTGATCATTAAATGTCAATCACTGGGAAACTTCAGTATTTATTCCAAAAACCTCAAACTCATTAATGAGACCCACACACACTGTAGAAAGTAACATTGATACAGGAGGTAGAAAGAAATTACTTGGGCAGATATTGAGGGTGACAGAGTCCTTGGTAGGGCTTCCCATCTAACAAAAAGCAGCCCTAAAAATTATTTCTTTTCTAAAAAAGAGCAGCCTGAAAAATCAAGCTGCAAACATAGACAAGCAAGCTGGAAGCTTGCAAGGGGCAATTCCAGCAGCTATGCCACTAGAAAAGGGCTATTTGGCGTTCAGGCATGTCCAACATGGAGGCTTCACTTTCCCTTTGTTCTCATGTGTATAGCAATAGAGAAATGGGCAACCTGGCACAGCTCAGACAGATAACCCACCTGCATTATAAAAGATTAGGCCAGGGGTGGCCAGAAATTTGTACCCTATGCAAATGGCACACGTAGTCCTAATCAGTCTTTAATGCCCTATACAAGTAGCACACCTGGTCTAACCAGTCTTTCACACCCGCCCTATATAGATCAGACACTGCCTCCTCACCAGCTCGTCTATAAAATTCCCTACATTTCACTGCAGATCTGGCAACCCATTTTTCTGGATTCCCTCTCTGCAGCAGACAGCTATTCTCTTTCTTTCACCTATTAAACTTCTGCTGTCAAATCTCATTTGTTGTATGTCCATATCCTAGTTTTCTATGGCCCTGAAACAATGAACTTTGTGTATTCACCTCAGACAATGAGGCCATTTCAACATGCTTACAAAGTCTGCTGGTTTGAATATTTATCACATCTGAAAAGTATCCTCATGACAATGTCTATACTGGTGCTTGACAAAGTCAACATGGTACCATATCTTACTCAATCTGACACTTAAAATGAACCAGGGGATAAAGACAGGCGATAAATAAAAACAATGTTTAAAAATAAATTTCAAAAAAGAGAAAAAGGAAAGAGGGACAAGGAACACATAAGGCAAATAGAAAATACAGAGCAAGATCATATATTTTAACAAATTATATTTCTAATCACATTAACTATAAATGGTCTAAATACCACAATTAAAAGGCAGATACTATCATTTATGTTTTAAAGGCATTTGTGTAAGATTCATATGTTTTCTTCCATAAAAATGTGATACCAGTGAAGCTATTTGGGACTAGATGGGCTTTTCTTGACAGGGAGATTTTAAATTGCTACTTTAATATCTTTAAGTGTCATCAACGTATTCAGATTTTCTAGGTATTCATGAGTCAATTTTCATAATTCATGTATTTCAAGAAATTAAATTCATTTATCTATAATATTGGCATTTTTGTGTGCAATATTCCCTGTAACCATTCTCACCTTTTTAGGGTCAGTAGTGATGTCATTATTTTAGCCATGCTTTTGGCAACTTGTGTCTTCTTTCTCTTTTTTTATCATGGTCACTTTACCTAAACATAAAAATCAATTAATTTTATTAATCTTTTTGAAGAGCCAAGTTTTTGTTGTTGTTGTTGCTGGGTTTTTTTTTTTTTTTTTTTTGAGGTTTTCCATTGTTTGCCTGCTTTCTAGTTCATGGATATTTGGCTGTGATCCCTATTATTACCCTCTATTTGCTTAGAATTTGAATGCTCTACTTTTTTAGAGTTATGAGCTTAGATTATTTAGATCTTTCTTCTTTCCAATGCTAAGCATTTCATGTCATAGTTTTTCTTCAAAGCACTGACTTAGCTGCATTTTTTAAGTTTTAATATGTTGTGTTTTTATGTTTACAAAAGTTCAGTATGTTCTAATTTATGTTTTTTTCTTTTTTTTCTTTTTTTTATTATTATACTTTAAGTTCTGTGGTACATGTGCAGATTGTGCAGGTTTGTTACATAGGTGTACACGTGCCACGGTTGTTTGCTGCATCCATCACCACGACATCTACATTAGGTATTTCTCCTAATGCTATCCCTCCCCAATCCTCACACCCCCTACTATCCCTCCCCCAGCTCTCCCACCCTCCGACACTCCTTGCTCAGCTTATCAAAGTCTCCTGGGTGTCCAAATGGTCAAAACCCCCATGACTATATTATGACAGGGAAAGGAGAGTTAATGAGGCTGGGGGATACAATGTGAACATATAATGTTGGCCATTTCACCTTAATGAACACATTGCTGATCTTACTCATTGAAGGAAAGAGAGATCCAGTCAGGTCATAGCTTCATTTGTAATCTCTGTACCAGATGAAATCTACTAGAACAGAACATGATGGCTCAATTTCTGCATCAAAGGTGCATTTTGTGCACCTGCAGCCATGCTGTTCTGTTCTGGTAGATTTCACCATGTACAGATATTACAAATGGATCTATGACCTGACTGAATCTATAGAAATCCAGTTCTACCTTCCAGGATCATTCGCCAGTTGTAGGGGCCAGTCCAAGAAACTAAACACGTGGGCTCCAGCTGTACACAAGTCCTTCAGGAGAAGTGAGAGCTGTCTCAGAGGACATATCCTGCTGGAATTCCTCTTCTCTGGGGACATTCCAGAGGCTGTGTCTCAGTGGATCATGTGTTCCCACCTTTACTGTCCTGAGATGTCATAGAAAGAGGGCAGGACATGCAGACACCAACTTGGGGACTTTCTCCTGACTACACACCCCTAATATTTTCCCCAAGGCCCCAGGGTCCAAAGTCCCTAAAGCCACTGTCTAATTGAAGCAGTCATTCTTTTGGGGCTGATGAAAAAGCTCTGGGGATGGATAGGGGTGATTGCAGATATATGTACTGCTGCTTAACTGCACAGTTAAAAGTGACCATAACAAAATATTTTCTTTATTTTTCCATAGTAAACATTTTATATTCTGCAATAAAGGTAAACCTAGTTTAATTCTGAAATATGCCACTAGGGCCGGGCACGGTGGCTCACGCCTATAATCCCAGCACTTTGGGAGGCCAAGGCAGGTGGATCACAAGGTCAAGAGATCGAGACCATCCTGGTCAACATGGTGAAACCCCGTCTCTACTAAAAATACAAAAATTAGCTGGGCATGGTGGCGTACGCCTGTAGTCCCACCT
>NW_016108065.1:477931-483998 GCF_001604975.1 Cebus imitator | reverse complement strand
TCTGTCACCTAGGCTGGAGTACAGTGGCAGGATCTCGGCTCACTGCAACCTCCGCCTTCTGGTTTCAAGCAATTCTTCTGCCTCAGCCTCCCAAGTAGCTGGGATTACAGGTGCCACCAATACTCTGTGCTAATTTTTGTATTTTTAGTAGAGAATGAGTTTCACCATGTTGGCCAGGCTGCTCTCGAACTCCTGACATCATGATCCACCCACCTCAGCCACCCAAAGTGCTGGGATTACAGGCATGAGCCACCACACCCAGCCAAGATTTTTATGTTTCAAAGAAAACTAAATATCTGGGGAAATACCATTCAAAGGGCAGCTTAACATGTTTCCCTGCTGCTTGGGCCGCAGTGAAGACAGATGCAGCAAGTGCGTCTGATTTCTGTGTCTGGTCTCTGTGTGGGCGCACACATCCATGCAGTTTAAATGAGACTGGAGACTCCTGCAGCATTGGTGGGGCCTTGCTTTGTTCCGCTCCTGGTGCTAAGACAACGTGGAACAGAGGACAAGGTGTCTTCTCTTAAAAATCAAAGATTGCTTCCTGCTAGAAGTGCCTGGACTCCTGCAGTAATTCCCAGGGGGCCTCTCCACGGAATCCAGAGGAGAAAGGATCCAGGCTACCGGCTCCACAATCAACTTCATAAATTTCTGAAGTCATTGACCTATTGTAATTTTAGCGTTATCTCAAATTATACACAATATTATCTCAACTAATGTCTAAAACAAAATAGCACAGAGATATATAAAGGACACAGCTGAAAAAATAGTCTCAAATAAAAACGCCTGAAACAATAGTCTCAAATCACCTCCCCACACCACATGCTTTCTCTGGAGCCCTGGTGTGGGAGACTCTGAGGGAGGGAGCGTGGAAGGGATGAGAAGGGACCAGGGGCCTGGGATTGAGCTGGGAAGGGAACCACAAGCAGGAGGTGCAGGGCAGGAGCTGTCAGCTGTGACTCAGGGAAGGCTCCTGGGCCTCAGGCTCTTCCCTCTGTGGCCACCAGGGGGCGACGCGGGCCTGCACTTGGGAGGTCCCTGCTGGGCTTCACCCTGGGTGTGGGGTCCCAGGAGTTCTTTCCTCCTGAGTCCCCCTAAAGAGACAGAGGTAGTCTGGGGTCTTAAATCCTTCGTGCCCAAATCAATGTATTTCTAGAAGGGCCAATAAATAAACCCCATGTTTATTCAGCAGCAGCTTCAGGCCACTTCAGACACAGAGGGCAGAGCAAGGTGTGAGGATCCAGCTGAAATGAGGAGGCCTAGAAGGGCTGAGGGGGAGTGAGGGGCCCTGAGGGGCCTGTGGTCCCTGGGAAGGGGAGTACAGGGGTCTGTCCCAGACACTCTGGGCCCCGTCCTCACACTGAACCCACACAGAAGGGAAGGGAAGTTCTGGGACTCTGCAGCTGGGATCACCATGAAACCCAGGTCAAGAAGGAGAGGGACCCCCAAGCCTGGCTCCATTTCCCGGGCACCGTCACAGGCTCAGTCTCAGGAAATCCATGTCTGGGAGTTTTAATCCCCTCGGCTGAGTCTTGATGTTCAGGAAAGAAGAAGTCTCCGAGCCCAGGCCCAGGCGAGGTGGGGTGAGGAGGGGAGCTCAGGACGCAGATTTGCATGGAGGCCCCACCCCCCTCTGAGGCAAAAGAGATGAGACAGGCTGGGGTCATGCCCAGTTCTGGGGTCTCAGGAGGCAGCGCTCCCGGGAAGTCTTCACCATGGCCTGGACTCTGCTCCTCCTCACCCTCCTCACTCAGGGCACAGGTGACACCTCCAGGGAAGGGGACTCAGGGACCTCTGGGCTAATCATTGGTCTCCTGCTCCTCAGGCTCACCTGGGCCCAGCACTGACTCACTAGAGTGTGTTTCTTCCTCTTTCCAGGGTCCTGGGCTCAGTCTGCCCTGACTCAGCCTCGCTCAGTGTCCGGGTCTCCTGGACAGTCGGTCACCATCTCCTGCACTGGAACCAGCAGTGATGTTGGGTATTATAATGCTGTGTCTTGGTACCAGCAGCACCCAGGCACAGCCCCCAAACTCATGATTTATTATGTCAGCAATCGGCCCTCAGGGGTCCCTAATCGCTTCTCTGGCTCCAAGTCTGGCAACACGGCCTCCCTGACCATCTCTGGGCTCCAGGCTGAGGACGAGGCTGATTATTACTGCAGCTCGTATGGAGGCAGCTACACTTTCCACAGTGGTCCAGGTTCATGGGGAACTGAGACCAAAACCTGTCCTGAGCTCTCAGGCTCCCTCCTTGCTCTGAAGATGCTTCCTCACCCTGTGCAAGGGGCTTCCTGCATCGCTGCCTTGAGAGTTCCCCTCTCAGCCCCTCTCCTGTCCCCTCATGAAGTCCAAAAGTGAACCTGCTCTGTGGCTTCTCATCCAGGACAGAGACAGCTTCCTTTTGCTTGTGTGCTGTGCTCCCTGAAAGTGCTACTCTTCCTAGCTCTTTAAATGCAGGGACAGTGACAATGAGCTGCCTGATTGGCAGTCCCTGCTGTTTTCAGGAACATCCTCATCCTAAATGCATCTGAATCTCCCACTCTGTGCAGACCAATCTGTACAGACATTATTACGGGAGTTTCCAAAAACCACATCTCACTCAACTCTGTGTCCACCACACTCTAGTGAAGATGGCCCTCCTGGCTGGGTTATTCTCTGCAACTCTGTGCTGAAGCAGTGAGCACTGTCAGAAAATCTGAAGATGTGTCTGCGGGATTAAGAAGAAAGAGGAATCTGAGGTTTTTGCTTGTGCGTTTGTTTGTTTGTTTTTACTGCCCTTTCACTTTTCCCCAGTACCTCAGGCTGGGGAGATTTTGAGTGACAGGCTCAGTGTTCTCTCAGAATAAACCCTCCCCTCACATCACTGAGCCCTTGTCCTGGCAGCCCCCTGCAAGCCCCTTTAGGTAATAGGGACTGTGGAGTGACATGTTGCAGGAAGCCCCACCTCCCCCCATAGAATGGGAGTTTGCAAAATGGTTATACAGGGAAGGGTTAACCTGAGTCCACCCTCTTTCCTCATTTACATCAAGAATTTCTAGTTTCCATGGGTGTCAATACTTTTGTAACTCAACCCGCTATTAATCTACTAATAGTGATAATTAATGTAGGAAATAGACAAGAGCTGGGGTCAATATTTATTCTTATATTTGTATCTGTTAGATATAGCTATTAGCATATATAGCTTATGCTTCTTAAACTTCAATTAAATAGATTGTATTAAAAACGAGGTAATCACTTTACTATATGCATACCCTTTAACATCATATTGTATACCTGAAAGATACACACTAAAATTTATTTCACAAACCAAATTGTATTCATGGGCCAAGAAGACCTAATAGACAGCAACAGCACTCTCCACCCCAAATCAACAGAATATACATTGTTCTCAGCACCTTATCACACTTATTCTAAAATTGACCACATAATTGGAAGTAAAACACTCCTCAGCAAATGCAAAAGAATGGAAATCATAACAAACAGTCTCTCAGACCAGTGCAATCAAATTAGAGCTCAGGATTAAGAGACTCATTCAAAACTGCACAACTACATGGAAACTGAACAACCTGCTCCTGAATGACTACTAGGTAAATAATGAAATGAAGGCAGAAATAAAGATGTTCTTTGAAACCAGTGAGAACAAAGGCCCAAAGTACCAGAATCTCTGGGACACATTTAAAGCAGAATGTAGAGGAAAATTTATAGCACTAAATGTCCAAAAGAGAAGGCAGGAAAGATCTAAGATTGACACTCTAACTTTACAATTAAAAGAACTAGAGAAGAAAGAGCAAACAAATTCAAAGGCTAGAAAAAGACAAGAAATAATTAAGATCAGAGCAGAACTGAAGGAGACAGAGACACAAAAAACCCTTCAAAAAATGAATGAATCCTAGAGCTGGTTTTTTTTTTTAAAAGATCAACAAAATAGATAGACCATTAGCCAGATTAATATAGAAGAAAAGAGAGAATAATCACATAGACACAATGAAAAATGACAAAGGGGATATCACCACTGATCCCAAAAAAATACAAACTACCATCAGAGAATACTATAAACACCTCTACGCAAATAAACTAGAAAATCTAGAAGACATTGATAAATTTCTGAACACACACACACTCCCAAGTCTAAACCAGCAAGAAGTTGAATCCCTGAATAGACCAATAAAAAGTTCTAAACTTGAGGCAGTAATTAATAGCCAAGCAACCAAAAGAAGTCCAAGACCAGATGGATTCACAGCTGAATTCTACAAGAGGTACAAAGAGGAGCTGGTACCATTTCCTCTGAAACTATTCTAAACAATAGAAAAAGAGGGAATCCTCCCTAACTCGTTTTATGAATCCAGCAGCATTCTGATACTAAAACCTGACAGAGATACAACAAAATCAGAAAATTTCAGACCAATATCACTGATGAACATCGATGCAAAAACCCTCAATAAAATAATGGCAAACCGAATCCAGCAGCACATCAAAAAGCTTATCCACCACAATCAAGTTGGCCTCATCCCTGGGATGAAAGGCTGGTGCAACATAGGCAAATCAATAAACATAATCCATCACATAAACAGAACCAGTAACAAAAAACACGTGATTATCTCAATAGATGCAGAGAAGGCCTTTGACAAAATTCAACACCACTTAATGCTAAAAACTCTCAATAAGGGGGAATGTGAGGAAGATGGCCAACTAGGAACAGCTCAGGATTGCAGCTCCCAGTGAAAGTGCAGAGGGAGAGTGGACGCCGCATTTCCAGACAGATTTTGATTGCCGACAGACGAGGAGATTCCCAGGCGGAGGAGCCCCACGGGTTGCCAGCGAGGCTGTTTTGGCCCAAGTGGCTGCTTGCCAGCACCTGGCGCAGCAGTTCTCTGTACAAAATACACTGGTCCGGGTGTCCTCTTAGCTGGCAATTGGAGCCCTGGGAAGGCAGATCACCCATTCATCTGATTTAAAAGGGGACCGAAATAGGGAGCCAGGCCAGGAGATTCCTGGGCAAAAAACCCGCCAGGAATCTCAGTGACACTGTTTCAGCTGGCACAGTGAGTCACCGCACAGGAAATCACACAGATCCCAGTGCCTTTTCAACAGGCAACTGGAACACCTGGGAGAGAGTCGACCATTCAACTCAAACAACAAAAAAAAAAAAGACTCTAAGTCAGGGAGCCAGGTGATCAGGTTCAGCTGGTCCCACCCCCCCTGCAAAAAAAAAAAACAAAAACACCAGTAATTGAAAATGCTCTGGGTTGAGAGTTTCACAGCAAGCACAGCTGAACCCCGGATGGTCCAGCTCTATGG
Source organism: Cebus imitator (assembly GCF_001604975.1). Taxonomy (NCBI): domain Eukaryota; kingdom Metazoa; phylum Chordata; class Mammalia; order Primates; family Cebidae; genus Cebus; species Cebus imitator. Next base: position 478,701 of record NW_016108065.1, on the reverse strand, counting down.
GGGAGGGGCGTCCGCCATTAGTGAGGCACTCCACCACTACGGAGGCAGTCCTCCATTGCTGAGGCAGCCCATCATTGCCAAGGCAAACTGCCACTACAGAGAGAGTCCGCCATTACAGAGGTGGGCCACCATTGCCAAGGCAGTTCTAACTACACCCATATAAACAGGACTGCAGGGAAGATCACATGGCAGCTGGGAGGAGCCCACAGCAGCTCAGCAAAGCCTCTGCAGGCAGACAGTGACTAGGCTGCCTCCTCACTGGGCAGAGCAGCCCTGAAAAAAAAAAAAGGCAGCAGCACAACGGAAACTCATAAATAAAGCCCTTACTCCCTGGGACAGAGCACCTGGGAAAATAAAAAAGGGAGTTTACGAGTTCTGCTGCAGCAGACCTAAATGTACCTGCCCAGCAACTCTGAATGAACAACAGAGCTCACAGCTCAGCACTTGAGTGCCAATAAAGGACAGACTATCTCCTCAAGCAGCTCCCTGACCCTCGTATATCCAAAGAGTCACCTCATAAAGGAGAGCACAGACTGACATTGTCCCAGAATAACCTTCTGGGACAAAGATAGCAGAAGAAGAAACTATAGCAACCCTTACTGTTCTGCAGCTGCTGCAGGTGATCTCCAGGCAAGCAGGGCCTGGAGTGGACCTCAGCAGTCCTACAGCAGAGGGGCCAGACTGTTGGAAGGAAAACTAAGAAACAGAAATAACTTCATCATCCACAAACTGGAAGTTCACTCAGAGACCCAATCTGAAAGTCAGCAACT
>NW_016108065.1:437636-472861 GCF_001604975.1 Cebus imitator | reverse complement strand
AGGCAGCAAATCACACTGCCATGTGTGTACCTATGCAACAATCTTGCATGTTCTTCACATGTACCCCAAAACCTAAAATAAAGTTAAAAATAAAATTAAAAAAAAAAACTTTCAATAAGCTAGGTATTGATGGAACGTATCTCAAAATAATGAGAGCTATTTATGACAAAGCCAGTATCATACTGAATGGGCAAAAACTGGAAGCACTCCCTTTGAAAACTGACACAAGACAAGGATGCCCTCTCTCACCACTCCTATTCAACATAGTATTGAAAGTTCTGGCCAGGGAAATCAGGCAAGAGAAAAAAATAAAGAGTATTCAAATAGGAAAAGACAACCAACTGTCTCTGTTTGCAGATGACATCATTATATATTTAGAAAACCCCACCGATTCAGCCCAAAATTTCCTTAAGCTGATAAGCAACTTCAGAGGAGTCTCAGGATACAAAATCAATGTGCAAAAATCACAATCATTCCTATACACCAATAACAGACAAACAGAGCCAAATCATGAATGAACTCCCATGCGTAATTGCTACAAAGAGAATTAAATATCTAAGAGTACAACTTACAAGGGATGTGAAGGATCTCTTCAAGAACTACAAGCCAGCCCTCAAAGAAATAAAAGAGGACACAAATAATGGAAAAACATTCCATTCTCATGGATAAGAAGAACAACATCGTCAAAATGGCTATACTGACCAAGTAATTTATAGATTCAATGCTTTCCCCGTCAAGATACCATTGACTTTCTTCACATAATTGGAAAAAAAACTACTTTAAACTTCTTATGGAACCAAGATGAGCCCGCATAGCCAAGACAATCCTAAGCAAAAGGAGCAAAGCTGAAGGCATCATACTACCTGAGTTCAAACTATACTACAAGGCTACAGTAACCAAAACAGCATGGTACTGGTACCAAAATAGATATATAGACCAATGGAACAGAAATAACACCACACATCTACAACCATTTGATTTTTGACAAAACTGGCAAAAACAAGCAATGGGGAAAGAATTCCCTATTTAACAAATGGTGTAGGGAAAACTGGCTAGCCATATGCAGAAAACTGAAACTGGACCCTTTTCTTACACCTTATACAAAAATCAACTCAAGATGGATTAAAGACTTAAACATAAAACATAAAACCATTAAAATCCTAGAAGAAAACCTAGGTAATACCATTCAGGACATAGGCATGGGCAAAGACTTCATGACTGAAACACCAAAAGCAGTGGCAACAAAAGCTAAAATTGACATATGGAATCTAATTAAACTAAAGAGCTTCTGCACAGCAAAAGAAACTATTATCAGAGTGAACAGGCAAACTACAAAATGGAAAAATATTTTTGCAATCTATCCATCTGACAAAGGGCTAATATCCAGAATCTACGAAAAGCTTAAACAAATTTACAAGAAAAAACCAGCCACATCAAAAAGTTGGCGAAGGATATGAACAGACACTTCTCAAAATAAGACATTGATGCAGCCAACAAACATATTTAAAAAAGCTCATCATCACTGGTCATCAGAGAAATGCAAATCAAAATGACGAGATACCATCTCATGCCAGTTAGAATGGAGATTATTAAAAAGTCAGGAAACAACAGATGCTGGAGAGGATGTGGAGAAAAAGTAATGCTTTTACACCATTGGTGGGAGTGTAAATTAGTTCAACCATTGCGGAAGACCGTGAGCCGATTTCTCAAATATCTAGAACAAGAAATACCATTTGACCCGCAATCCCTTCACTGGGTGTATACCCAAAGGCTTATACATCATTCTACTATAAGGACACATGCACATGTATGTTTATTGTAGCACTACTCACAATAGCAAAGACTTGGAACCAACGCAAATGTCTGGTAGACTGGATAAAAAAATACAGACAGGATAAAGATAGACTGGATAAAGAAAATGTGGCACATATATACCATGGAATACTATGCAGCCAAAAAAAATGAGTTCATGTCTTTTGCAGGGACATGGATGAAGCTGGAAACCATCATTCTCAGAAAACTAACACAAGAGCAAAAAAAACAATCACCACATATTCTTACTCATATGTGGGAGTTGAACAATGAGAACACATGGACACAGAGAGGGACACGTCAGGGCCAGTTGGGGAGTGAGGGACTAGGGGAGGGCAAAACTAGGAGAAATAAATACCTAATGTAGCTGATGGGTTGATGGGTGCAGCAAGCCACCATAGCATGTGTAAACCCATGTAACAAAACTGCACGTTCTGTACATGTACCCCAGAACTTAAAGCATAATTTTAAAAAATTACTCGTGAAACTTAGCATGTTAAGAGAACACGTGTGTGATCTTGTGACTTCAATGCATCAGGAATTGGGAGAGGCTTGGTTTGGTGGTTTTGGCTCCCAGTTGATCATGAAGTTGCAGCCAGGCTGTGAGGCTGAGCTGCATTTGGAGGACAGAGCAGACGGCCAGGCCCAGCCTGAGGAAGGCTGCTACTGTACTCTTTGGCAGATGTAGGTCAGCTCAGGGTAAAAGAAAAGAGTGAAGTGAAAGCACCTGTCCTGGTCCTCCATGTCAAAGACCATCTTATGCATGCACCATTTCTCATTCTTTCCTGTGACATCCTAGCGATAGCCCACTGTCCCGTTCATTTGAAGGCGGCAGAATATTCCTTGGTAGAATTTGAGACTTGGAGCCTTTCATGGTTATCAACATGAATTTGATCTCACAAATAACACTGCAGTGAATAGCCCTGTACAGACTCATTTGGGTTCATGTGTGAACATGACCATACGATAAATTTGTGGAAATGGAATTTCTCGGTCAAAAGGATTTGTGTTTGAAATTTTCACCTTGTTCTCAGATTTCCCTCCAGAGAATGTCTACCAGTTTACAATGCAGCCACAAATATTTAATCAGAGGACATTGATGAAAGTTTAAATTGTTGCCAACCTATCAGGTTTTCAAATGTTAAGTTGTTTCAGTTTGATGTTTGATTTTTTCCTATTCTGCTTGAGGTTCTGCATTTACTCAAATATTTCAGTGCTCATTGTTTTTTAGGATTTAGTCAACTTTTTCTTAAATGTCCAGATATGACCTATTTTAGTCTTTGCTACCCAAAAGTCGACTTGAGAATATTATGTGGTACTTACAGCGCCATTTACTGTGTAAGCATTTAAAACGGTAAAAACCACTCTCAGCTCTGGGGCCACACAAAAACAGGGGCCAGACTAGGGATAGCCCACAGGATGTGGTTTAATGCTCCCTGTTTTGTTTTTGTTTTTGTTTTTGTTTTTTTGAGACGGAGTCTTGCCCTGTCACCAGGCTGGAGTGCAGTGACGCAATCTCAGCTCACTGCAACCTCTGCCTTCTAGGTTCAAGCAATTCTTCCACCTCAGCCTCTCCCGAGTAGCTGGGACCACAGGCACATGCCACCACGCCCGGCTAATTTTTTTGTATTTTTAGTAGAGATGGGGTTTCACCATGTTGTCCAGGATGGTCTCAATCTCTTGACCTCGTGATCTGCCCGTCTCGGCCTCCCAAAGTGCTGGGATTACAGGCATTAGCCACCGTGTCCGACCAGTGCTCCCTGGTTTTTAGTGTTCTTGCAAGTTTGAAAATTCCACCAGCATACGTTCTAGGTGGAGCTCTCTCTGTGAGTGTCACTGGATTTCACCTCCTATGGAGGCTTCAGCTCTTTCTTTGGCTAAGAAAATATGTATACCATTCATCTGATGAACCTTCGGTCTTCCCAGAGCAGTCCTTTGTCACAGTCTCATAACTTTTATCTTGATCCATTTGTTCTAAGTCATGGAGAAGAGCATTAGCATATCAGGAATAGACTCCCCCAAGGTTGAAAATTAGCAGGATGAGGAGGAGCAAAGGGGCAATGAAGCCTGCAGCAAGTCAGGAATAGTACAGAGCAGGCACATAGAAAAGAGTCTTAAAATCAGCATTGTAGCTGAAACCATAAACATACAAGGTTGCTGGAGTTCTTGGGATTATAAATAAATGGAGAATGAAGTTTATGCTTTGAATGTATTGAACATTTATATAAAGCATGAAGACTGTAAATCCCAGAATGGAAGAGTAAAATAAAGAAGAGAGCTTAAGACTTTCAGCTTTAAAGACCCAAAGAAAGTTGCTAGGAAAAGAACAGGGCTTTGATATTGGAAATGTGTTAATGCTGCAAACTATCATCTTCTGTAAAAGCAGAAATTTTATTATCTTAGGTATAAGAAAATATCTTATGGTGCATCTTTTTTTCCCACTGTCAAGAATATGTTCACCCCACAAAAAGAACTGTAACATTAACTAGGAAACAATCATACTTTGTATTAATAAATAACATTGACAGGTATCTGTATTAGCACATGAAAATGTTGATGTTCAATACTAAAATTGGACTTAATAGTTTAATATGCATACAACACAGGGATTTTCTTTGGACTGTACCATTTTTGTCTACTATTTATCTTAGTTCTAAGTCAGACATATTCCATTCTGGAAAAAAAATTCAACATTTGATACTTTTTGTTTATTTTCTGTGTTAATTATGACTCTTCCAAACACTACCAGGGATACTCCATGGCTACTGATTATTAAATATAATTTTGTGGGCATTTGAATCATTAAATTATTACAAGAATGCACAGTTGAGATTTCCCCCACATCTAACTCACAAACATTGCTGATGCTAACTCACTCACCTCTTTCAATCTTAGCAAATAAAGTGGAAGTTTACTTTTTTTTTTTAATTGAACTCTAGGTTCTAGGTTACATGTGCAGATCGTGCGTGATTGTCGCATAGGTACATACATGGCAAGGTGGTTTGCTGCCTCCATCCCTCCATCGCCTATATCTGGCATTTCTCCCCATGTTATCCCTCCCCACTCTCCTCACCCCTGCTGTCCCTCCCCTAGCCCCCCCAACAGACCCCAGTGTGTAATGCTCCCCTCCCTGTGTCCACATGTTCTCATTGTTCAACACCTGCCTATGAGTTAGAACATGCGATGTTTGATTTTCTGTTCTTGTGTCAGTTTGTTGAGAGTGATGGTTTCCAGATTCATCCATGTCCCTACAAAGGACATGAACTCATTTTTTATGGCAGCGTTGTATTCCATGGTGCATATGTGCCACATTTTGTTTGTCTAGTCTATCATTGATGGGCATTTGGGTTGGCTCTAGGTCTTTGCTATTGTAAACAGTGCTGTGATGAGCATACGTGTGCATGTGTCTTTATAACAGAACGATTTATAATCCTTTGGGTATATACCCAGTAATGGGCTTGCTGGGTGAAGTGAAATTTTTATTTCCAGAAATTACCTACAGTGGAGGTCACGTTTCAGCATAAGATATGGAAGGAATAAACAAACAAATGATATCCTCTGAACACTCATACTGAAAAATAAAATGTTATGTGAGAACACTGTGAAAAACCGCATGCCAAAAATTAGATGAAAAGGAAAAATTTCTAAAAACATAAAAACAACTAATCTGGTTCAAGGAGGTATGGAAAGCCTGATTGGTACCACAGCAAGAGTTTAAATTAGGAATTGAAACTTCTCACAAAGAAAGGCCCAGGCATGGAGGGTTTCATTGATGAATTTTATGAACTGGTTAAGGAATTAATAACAATTATACAAAAACTCTTCCAAAAATACAAGAAAGGGGAACACGAGCAGCTCATTCTAAAAGAGAAACATGAAAAGTCAAATGTAGCCCAATAGCTTCTATGAAACTAGATGAAAAACAACATTGCAACAGAATACTAGCAAAATATTAAGAGGATTAAACTCCATGGCTAACTAGTATTCATCCCCAAAACCCAAGGGATTCTTCACCTATGGAAATTCATTATCGTAATGCCCCATATTAATAAAATAAAAGATAAAACCACATGATTATTTCACTAGTCACATCGAATGTTTTCATGTAAGCAGACATTACTTCCTGTTGTTTTCGCATTCTTGTTAAAGCCTCATAAAATGTACGATTCATGGTGCCATCGGATGGGGTGTTACTTCACGCAAACTGAATGCCTCATATCCAATCATGACGATACTTAGCAATAAATGCTAAAAGATTGTAATTTTGTGTCAGAGCCTACTTCCTTGGCAAGTAATAAGCACAGGCATCTGAAAGATAAGTAGGATTTGGGCAGGTATTGGACGAGGAGGTGAGTCACACACAGAAAAAGCTTCACTTAAAAAGAAAATCTCAAAGATGCCTGAACATGGAAGACGGCATAATATGTCTGAGAAATAAACAAAGCCCAGGCTAACTGGAGCTGAATGGAAACAAGGCAAACAACATGAGCCATCTGTTTCTCTCTAGACAACACACTGAGACACTGCCTCCTCCTGACATATCACACATGTGGACTGTGAAGACGTCTGTTCCTAAAACATTTCTTGTGGGTCATAACAGGGTGTAGCACCTGAATCAAGCTCAGTTAAATGAGGACAGGGCAGTTAACCAGCAAGCCCAGGTGGCCTAAGGAGCACATCAGGGAGACAAGACCATTTTGTCAAAAGCAGAGGATGTGAGATTTTCCATTGTGGTTGAGACCAGAGCATCGGAAATGTCAATGGGTACACGAAAACCACATAGGGCCTGGTTAAACTGCAGACACAGCCTCTGCAGGTTTTAGTGTGGCCCCAGATTCTCTATGGCCAATAGCCTCCCAGTAAGTTGATTGATGCTGGTCCTTCAAGGAACACACTTCGGGTGGTTTAGCTGCTGTGCACCCTCCTCACTCAGCACGGCTGAAACTCACCTACAAAACGCACCTTCTGAGAAGCGTAAGTGACCTAGTTCTCCTCCACTAACATGCCTCAGTCCCTTTTGCTAAAATGGAATATCTGAATCTGGGTAATTTGTAAAGAAGAAAAGGTTTATTTGGGCCATGCTCCTGACATCTGTAAAGTTCGACAGTGAGCATCTGCATCCAGGGAAGACCTTGAGCTGCTTCCTCTCCTGACAGAAGGTGAAGAGGAGCCGGTGTGTGCAGAAATCAATGGGAAACAGAAGGCAGGTTCTTTCCTAAAAGTGCTGCAGGAATTTAATGATCACATTTACAGAGTGTTTTACACAAACCTGACGCACCTTAGCTGCTCATGAGCTGGCGGCAATGATTGCTGATGTCATTCATGGAAATTGGACCTCAGATGGAGAAACTGCAGCACAGAGAGTTTGAAAAGGTTAGGGACAAGAAAGACTTCAGTGACTTAAATCCAGTTCTAGGAGCCGAGGAGAGCCACCCTGCTTTTCCCAAGTCTCAGAAACTGCTTCACTGTGAAGTCTCCCCCGGGGTCTCTTCTCCTCAGTGGCACCAGCACTGCCCTATTGACCAGCAGTCCCCATTCAGGCCTCTATGCTGCCTACTGTGAATGGTCACAGATCACAAGCTGATGCCAACATTGTACAGATCATCTTGACAGTTTCGGCAAAACTGGGGGCCTCCTCACAGAACCAGGAAGTCACAAGCAAGGCCAGCTCTAGAGAAGCAACTGGGGGAGCAACATGCATCAGAGCACCCGGACACACAAAGGGATTTTGCTGTAGTCCTACTGGGACACATCCTGGTGATGTCTCTGAGAACCAGTCCAGGTCCTTGGAACAGAAAGCCCACTAAACAGGACAGTAGGCTGGGAGGTTGTGCAGTTTGTGCCAGGTGTGAGCTGTGTTGATTGTGCCTGCCTGTGTATGTATGTACATACGTGTACCTGTGCATTTGATGGTGTAAGAATGGCTTGTCAGTGTCAAGTGTCCCAAACTCAAAACTTTCCTGTTTTCCTGAATTATCTCCTTCTATCTTTACTACCTTCGTACTATCATAAGAATAAGGACAATGATTGGGGTAGAAATAGGAGGAGGAGGAACGATGTGTTTAATTACTCATTCATGTGTGTTTCATACATACCAAGCACTCTTCGAAACAATTCATATTTACTAAATCGCTCAATATCAACCACTCCATGAGCCAAATATTGACATTATCTCTCCACTTACAGTTGGAGAATCTATGATATAGATTTTGAGACATGGAAAAGCCGAGGCAAAGAAAGGAAGAGCAACTTGCCTGATGTCAGAGCTAGAAAGTGGCTGACCCGGGAGCAGAACCTGAGGTCTTCCAGTCCCAGAGATCCTGTTCCTTAACACCACACTGTGGCCTGTTGCTGTGCTTTAAGAGAAAGCATTGGCATCTCCTTAAGACTCCAGAAAGTTCTCTGTACTTTTCAAAATCAAGTAACTCATATTTGCAGTGACCTGCAGTGCAGTAGGAATACTCTGGTGTTGAGGGTTCTACTAGAACTATAATTTCAATGATTTTAAAATTTTTCAGTAGCCACATTTAAAAAGTAAAAAAGAACAGGTGGAATAAACTTTCATATTATATTTTGTTTAAATGACATCATCCAAATATTATTTCAATATGTAATCAACGTAAAAATATTGAGATATTTTATGTTATTTTCATACAACCTTTTTGAAATCTGGTGCATTTTACACCCACATCACATCTTAACTTGAACTACCCACATTTCAAAAACTCAGCAGCTCCCTGGGGCTTATGGCCGCTATAGTGGACAGAGCAGATCCAGGGGAATGATGGTCCATTGGATCACAGCCTCTGCGGTACATACTTAGAACCATCTTGGGGTAATGGAGAGTCCCACGACCCAGAGGGCCTCCCTAAAGAAGAATGGATGTCCCGTTTTCCAACCGCAGTAGAAACACAAGGGCTCTCAGAAACGAGGGGATTTTTACAACGTGTTTTGCACTTCTTCTCTTCTCAAAGACATTGACTATAACTTCCAGTTTGAAGATAAATCTGAGCCATTAAAGCCATGTTTTTCTACTGGTCAGTGGAATGAATGGCAATGGTCCCTGTGAATGGTGCTCCAAGGATCCCTTTCAGTGGAAAGATCCTTACCATAAAACCAACTAAAGGTAGGAAGTTATTATTTATACAGAGATCTGGATGAAAAGGGGCTGATCATGAGGAATATAGTATTGAAGCTGAGTGTGTTGCTATCTTCACAAAGGGCTATTTTTGCCTGACTCACAAGCATTGATCATTTTTATGATGGTGCATTTTCCCAGGGTGGTCTTAGCAAATTACATCCAATGCTGTATCAGGACCCACAAGCAAGGGTGTCAGAACTGACCTGCCTGAGTGGTCATCAGGGACCAATGTGGAGACTTTGAGGTGTCAAGTGACAGGAAGAGTGGAAGCACTGGTTGGGAAGTGCATGGGGGAGCTGCAGTGACGTGCCCAGCCAAGTACAGGAGCAGGCATATCGGTGTCATGTGACCTCTTACCTCAGCTATCTCTTTACACCAAACTCTAAGGTGCAATGTGTGGGCGCTTCTGTCTGGACCCATGGACACCTTGGGGCTTCATACATTCTTTCCATTTCTAATGGGCCAGTGTTTTGTTCATGAATTCATTTCATCACATTCTCGGTAGTTCTAGGTTGGAAAAGCAATACATGTATCTAAGATAACAGGAAGGAAATATTCTGCCACTTGTATTCACTAAGGTTAAAATGTTTCAGTATCTAATGTGACAGTTGTCCAAATTCAATGGCCTCCACCTTGTTAGAAATGGTATTCCAATCCTAACTTGTCTGGAGAGGAGCCTGGTTTGAGGAGCACGACCAGACATCTGGATGTCCCTGATGTCACCACTAAGACATGCTCCTTTGTCACTTGCCATAAAGGGAGCAGGCAGAGCATCTACGCCTTTGTCCAAAGAACTCGAAGGACATTGCATCTGATTTAAAAATGTAGGGCCGTGATAGGTGGGTCCAGGGTCCTGGAGGATGGAGGAGAAGAAGATGGGACATGGGGTAGGAGGCGGGGCAGAGAGGAGCTGGAAGGTCAGGCTCTGAGGATGGATGAAACCCTGACTCCAATCGCTACTCTCTGGGAAAATTTGATAAATCTTGTAACCTCCTGATGTTGATTCTCCCATGAATAAGCTGAAGGAGAGGCTGTGTCTTAAGTGTATGCTTGCTGTGGGGCTACTGTGAATGTGTGGTTGAGGTGGTGCTTGTAAAACACTCTCCAAAGGGCCTGTCACATATTAATGTCTCAAAGGAGTCATTCTGCTTTATCTAGTGATACATGAGGACAACATTCCTCTTGTGTGCACTAGAGGGCACTGTGTGCCTTGTTTTGAGGACCCTAACAACTTCCCTGGTAGGGCTCAAGTGCAAAGGGCATGACTGATGCGTCCTTTGAGGCCCCTTCTATTGGGTAAAATTCATGTTCCACTCATGACACCCACTTGGCCCTTCTCCTGACCTTGAGAAATTGCCAACGTGAAGTCCTCAGACTCAGGGCTCAGACAGTATCTCAGACAGACATGCTGGGAAGTGGAAAGCAGATTTGCATTCATAGCCCCTCCCTTCTTGAGCTTCAAAAAGAGGATAAGACAGGAGGCCCTTGTGTCCAGGTTCCACTGGGCAGCCTCACACAGAGCTGTTGGAAGTCTCTCCAACCATGACCTGGGTCTCTTTCTGCCTCCTGCCTTTCATTTTCTCCACAGGTCAGAACATCCCAGGGAATCCAGGGAAACCCTTTCACAGCTATTTTCCCATGAGCACCACTCCTCACGAGCACCTTTTCCAGTTCTCCTGTGCATTCAGCATCGTTCATGAAATTCTATGTTTCTGGGTCTCTGTGCTCTGCCTGTGCTGACTCAGCCCCCGTCTGCATCTGCCTCACTGGGAGCCTCGGTCAAGCTCACCTGTGCCCTGAGCAGTGAGCACAGCAACTACTTTATTCACTGGTGTCAACAGAGACCAGGGAGGTCCCCCCAGTATATAATGAGGGTTAACAGTGATGGCAGCCACAGCAAGGGGGACGGGATCCCCGATCGCTTCTCGGGTTCCAGCTTTGGAGCTGACCGCTTCCTCACCATCTCCAACCTCCAGTCTGAGGACGAGGCTGAGTATCACTGTGGAGAGAGCCACACCATTGATGGCCAGTACAGGTAAGACACAGTGACACAGACAAAGGGGAAGTGAGGCCAAAACTTCCCATCTCCTGCTTCTCTTCGTGGACTCAGAGTGAGAAGCCCCATGCCCCTCTCCAGAACCCTGAGAATGATGACTCCGCCCCTTGCAAATCTCATCATCCCACATATCCTCCCTCAAGACAACTCTAGGCAGAGGCAGATGCAGGCCACGACCGAGGAAAACTCATCATTCTGTTTCCTCCACACCAGGCTGTGGGGAGAGGCCAGAACAGCCCAGGCAGGAAGAGGACCCTGAGAGAGGGGCCAGGCTGGGATGACCGCGTTCACTGAGTGCCACTGCACCCTGTGTCCCGTCCTGGGACTCTGACTGAGGAGGAACGTGAATCTTGGCATGTCTCCATAATGTATGAGAACTGTAGTTGTGCGAATCCTCATTAGCACTTGATATTATTGTCAGTTTCTATTTAAAGTCATTCTAATAGATCTGTAGTGATTCTCATCATGTTTTTAACTTGTCTTTTCTTTCTCAGCGGCATCATGCTGAGCAACTTTCCAGGTGCTTATTATCTGTGTATCTTCCTTAGTGAAATGTGTAATCAAATTTTGCCCACTTTAAAATTCAGTTTCCCTCAGGGTCCCCTTCGTGCAATAGCTTTCAAAATTGTTGGACAAATAAAAGTTTTTCTGACATTTAAAAACTTACAGAACTGGTCACCATCAGACTCTTGCTATTAGAATGGTAAAGGATATCTCCAGACAGAAGGAAAGTGGTCACGTTGAGATGTGAATTTACACAAATTAGTAAAAAGATCAGGTCAGGCCCAGTGGCTCATGCCTGTAATTTCAGCACTTTGGGAGACTGAGATAGGAGGATCACTTGAGGTCAGGAGTTTGAGCTATGATTGCACTGCTGCACCCCAGCCTGGGTGACGTATTAAGACTCTGACTCTATTTAAAAAATAAAAATTAAAAACACACCAGATATGGTAACTGCATGGATACTTATGGAAACCTCTATCTTGCGTTAATGTCTATAAAATACAATTAGCTCTTCAAAAATAAATTAATAAAATACATTGTTATTTATAATGAAAACAGAAGTAAATTATATGACAAAGGGATCACAAAAGCTGAGATGGGTGAAGAATATGTCATGAAGGTCATACACTGTATAGGAATGTATAACACTGCAGGTAGATTTTCATAAGTTCTTTATATGATATAAACACTAAAAAAGCCATTAAAACAAAACTCTGAACAAAAAAGAATTATAACTAATAAGCTATATTAGGGTTCTCCATAGAAACAAAATCAAAAGGATATGTGTGTGTATAATATTCATATGTATTTATGCTTACGCGTATATGTCTATATGGAGAGAGAAACTTATAAGAAATTGTCTCATAGGATTGTCATGTATGACATGGACGAAATCTCATGGACAGGCTGGAGGCTGGAAATTCAGGTAAGAGTTGATGTTGTGGCTCTGAGCCTGTATTCAGCAAGGCAGGACTTCAGGAATCCTCAGTTTGCTCCAAACACGTTCTACTCATTAACGAGGCCAACCACATCGTGATGCGTAATCTGCTACACAAAGTCTACCAGGTTAAATATGAGTCACATCTGAACAATGTCTTCACAGCAAGCTCTATGCTGGTATTGAACAAAATCAACCCAACACCACATCCTAGTCAATCTGACACTTAAAATTTACCATCACTTAAGCCAACAAGGAGACAGAAAAGAATACTTTTTTAAAAAAAAACAATCAAACACCAAGACAGAGAAAGGGAAAGGACAATGAACATATGGCACAAACAGAAAATAGAGAGCAAGAAGGTATATTTCAATAGAATGACATTACTGATCACATAAATTGTAAATGGTCTAAATACAACAACTATAAGTCAGATGTTGTCAGATTGAAATTAACAGCAAGACTCAACTATACATGCTGCCTAGAAAAACACCCACTTTAAAGTTTAAAATCACAAAATTCCATTTAAACATCAAAGACAATCCTCCCCCTAAACACAAGCACACCCCTACCCACAGTGTGCTCCACAAAACGGGACAAAGAATTCACAGCAGACTCTGAACCAGTTAAGACATATATGTGTCACATTTCCCAACTCTCCTTTCTCTACAGCCTCTAAGACCTAGGTCCTGGTGCCAGAAAAGTGAGGCTCTTAAATGTTAAATCAAAGTGAATAAGGGAGACCCTTGAGAAGTAAGAAAAAGGAGAATGAGAGAATAGAAGCCACATGGCCTCACATGCATAGTGACAGCTCCTGCCTGAGAATGTCCACGTTCACAGTGGACACAGGTCTGTAGTGTTTCTGTCATGTGCTTGTCTGGCTTTGGTGTCAGAGTAAAGTAGGCCTCAAAGAGAAAGTAGGAAAATGTTCCCTCCTCGTGTATCTTCCGAAGGAGTTCACGTGGGATTGATATCTTTACTTCCATAAAAATTTGATAGTGTTTGCCCGTGAAGCCACTTGGAACTGGGTGAACTTTTTTAGCGGGAGGAGTTAACTGTTAACTCAGAATCTTTATGTGTCATAGATCTATTCAGATTTCCTACTAAGGAGTGAGTTTTGAGAATTTCTGTCTGTCCAGGCATCTGCCCACTTCATTTGAGTCATCTATGCTTTTGGCATTGATTGCTTATACTGTTGCCTATAACCGTACTTTGATAAGGCTGGTAGGGATGCCACTCTGTCAGTCATATTTTTGGTAATTTTGGTCTGTCCAGGACAGACCACAGGCCAGAGAAGTTTGGGACAGTGGCCATGTGGCCAAACCCTGGGATGGTGACTGTGACCAGAGGCCTTGGAAGTTGAAGATGATTTTCTGACCAGAGAAGCAGATGGAGGAAGCTGGGGGACCCACCCCTTCCTCCTTTGTTCCTGTGCTGCCTCAGAGCTGCTTTGAGTGACATCCCTCAATAAGGAGTCCCAGAGGATGTACATTTGCATAAACACCAAACACTCACTGCCCCAAAGGGCCTGAGAGAGGATACAACAGACCTGGGGAGTGCAGCTGTGCTGTGGGCTCAGGAGCCAGAGCTCTAGGTATCTCACCAGGGCCTAGACCCCTCTTCTGCTCCCCCCCTCACTGTGTGCACAGGTGCTGCCGCCAGGCCCTGCCCTAGACTCAGCTCCAACTGAGCTGAGACTGCCCAGAACCCTAAGCTCCGCCCAGGCAGAGATACTGGGCGGAGATACCGCCTCAGGGAGAGATACTCTGGGAATAGGTTCTTCATCTTCAAGCCCTCTCTTCTCCCCTCTTTTGCAGGTTCCATGGCCTCCTATGAGCTGACACAGTGGTCATCACTGTCAGTGTCCCTGAGTCAGATGGCCAGGATCACCAGTTATGGAAATATAGTGGGGAAAATTATGCTCATTGGTACCAGCTAAAGCCAGGCCAGATCATTGTGCTGGTGATACATACAGATCACTCCCAGCCCTCAGGGTCTCTTAGTGATTACTGGGGTCTAGTTCAGATCCGCAAACAGCCACCCTGACCATCAATGGGGCCCAGGCTGAAGATGAGGCTATTACTGTCAACTGAGTGACAGCAGTAGTACTCAATCCACATTGACCCAGGCAGATGGGGAAGTGAGACAGACACAAACCCCTTCCCAAACTCTGTCTTCCTTTTCTTCCAGCCCCAGGAAGACTGTGAACAAAGCCATGAACAGATCTAGCCCAGGTCACCTGGATCTGGCCCCAGGCTGTCCTTCACTCCAGCCCTCCATTCAGGAAGTCAGGAGTGAACTGGGGTCTGGCAGAACACCTAAGACCTCTAGTCCAGCCAAGCAGAAGGTCAAGGGAAATGACGTAAATTTTTGTTGGCGGGTCACTAAGAACATTAATGGATGGAGGAGCCACTCCAACTCGCTCCCTGATTCCTGGACCATGAATTGTGGCTGTGGGAGGAACAGCACCACATATTAGCCACGAATGGCAAAATATACCCCTCCTGGAAGATACAGCCCCAACCCTACATGTTCTTGCCACCTCGCTGGTGTAGCAAATGAGTCTTCTAACAGCCATTAAACCATTCATTTAAGATGAATGGTCTCAGGATGTTGGTCCTCGTTTTCTCTCTCCATCACAAGCCACCTTGGGATTGTCGCACGCCCTCTCAGTCCATTCCCTTCCCTCTCAAGTGCATTTTGCAGATTCTGTGCTCTAAGGTCCTAAATCTGTAGAACTTCAGGGTAAGAAGTGCTGGTCACCCACAGGGGGCCCCAGGCAGCTGGCCCAGGATCAGAGGCACAGGCAATAGTGTAGCACCCCATAGGGCTGCATCATGGGCTCTGGGTGGAGGAGAGAAACCAGAAACCACTCCCTTGAGTGTCTTTAGTCCCAGGTGAACTAGGAAGGGGCCACTGAGCTCGGCTGAGCCCACCTGAGTCTCCCCTGTTTCTGGCCCAGCAGCAACATCCTGGAGGCCCCTATATGTGCTAAGCAGCCACCAAAGAACCCGATTAATTACCTGGAAATTTCCCCCACTGCACACAACTACTCAAGACTCTTGCCACCAAATTACTCACTTATTAAAATAGCACAGTGAGCCTCAACTGGCTTGAATCCAGGACCCCTTTCAGACCCTTCCAGACCCTCTCACCTACCAGACCCTTCCCACAGGGGCCCAACTCCGCCGTTCCCTGCACAGCTCCTGGGACTTGTTCCTTCTTTCAGTCCTGACTGCAGTTCCAGAGACACACCCCCATTAAGGTCTCCCAGGCTCTTATTATAATACAACCTACCTGTCATTTTCTGCCCCAATCTTTTAAATTTTCTGCATAACATTTACAACTGTAAGGTTCTTTGCCTATCATTATTTTATTAATTGATTGATTTGTGTCAGTTATTTTCCTAATTAGTCAGCAATACTTTTTAACCACAAAAGCACACATATGAGAACCAGATGCACAAACAGCTAAGGGCGTATTTCTCCCTGCAGTAATACCCGCCACTTCCACGAAGACACCGTGTCTTTCTCACTTTCTGTTCCACCATCCGTACGATGTCGGCCTTGTTCTCATCCTTGCTGATGTAAGACCTCAGGGTGGCTGCTCCAGCTCCAGCTACCACACCCATAATCAAGAGGAAAAAGGCCTCATGCATCCAGTGGATTTCTTTCCTTCACAAGAGCAAAACTTTCCTAAGAAGAACCTCACCCATTGACCTCACATCCCACTGATCAGGCCTGAGCCATATGGTTGATCTCCACTGAGAAGGACCTGGGAATCACAGGCACCTGTCTTTTCAGATAATATAGAAGACAGTTCTCGGGCTGAAGGTGGCAGGGACTGTCTGCTGGGTCTGCAAACCCATTTACACTGCACGGCCAAACCAACATGACAAGCAACTCACTTCAAGAAGGCTATGTCTTGTTCCTGCCAAATTCCCAGCATGGAATGTGACCCAGCCCAGAGTGAGTGGCAGTAAACATTTGTTGGGTGCATCTTCTTCTGTCTCTTACTTTGGAATAGATGCCACCAGTGAATGGTGCCATTTGTTCCCAAAGCAGGCAGCAAAAGGAGACAGTCCTTGAGTTCTGTGACCCCCACTCTGTTGAGATTCACTCAGGAGCGAAGGCAAAATATTAAGGAAAGATATAGATTAGAGTCTCCAACCTTATGGAAGGCTGAGAGGTTTTGTTGGGACAGGCCGACAGCGGCTGGTCCATCACGTTAAGGAAGAGATAGGGATGATAAAAGGTTTTCCCAGTTTACGTCTGTTTACCCCACATCCCTTTGTCTCTACACTAACTGCTTACTCATGTAAACTTTGTGCTGGATGGCCCTCTCAGGGGGAGATCAAAAGGGAATTATTCATTAATAGTGTTTACTCTGGGCCTGGAACCTAAAGTTTTTAATCATTCATAAAACCACTCTTTTAACCATGTTAATTACCCACAAGCATGTTGACTTAGAACCTCTGTTATGAAATCTTTATAGAATAAATGTGTGGATGTACAGGGGCTCTTGGTCGATTGGCTGCATTTCACTCTCTGAAGGCAATTGATGACCATCCCTAGTCCACTTGAATCACTGAACCAGGTGTGAGAGTGCATTCGTTCATTCATTGTTGAGTGGTGAGGGTCGACATGTCACCACTCCCCTGTGCCAAGCCCTGATATCACCCCCATGACCACCCACCACCCAGAGACATGTGCAGGCAGCCTCAGGTGGACCTGCCTTCTCCTCCAAATTCTCATGTTCATATTCTCATGGCTAATCTGTGTCCCTCGAACCTAGTGTTGAGGCAGGCATGGGAATGCCTTCTCTAGGCCCAGTAGTCCACAGACCAAGGAGTCAGGGACCTGATCAGCAGGTTCTGGTTCTACACCTGGACCCAGGAAGTCCCCTGAGTCTACAGCAGCCAGTGTAGCATGGCCACCAGGGGGATGCAGAGAGTCACCTGGCAAAGCCACCTGGAGAGGGAGTGGACCTGGGTGATAGATGACATGCAGAGAGGGTCAGTGATCACCACCTGAGACTTGGAAAGAAAGGTAGCTTTCTTCTACAGCATCGTCTTAACACGAAGGTACAAATTCTCCAGGCTTTGCGTCTCTCAGTTTCGTCTCTGGCTGATGTTGCATATTTGACACAGATCCAGACACCACTTCCCCACACACACTGGCCCACTCTTCTGTGATAAAACGCTGTCGCTGCCACGAATGCCATCCTCCCTGTGGGCACATGTGTTTCATCTCTCTCCTGTTTGTTCTGAGAGCCCCCTTATTCTGCTGGACAGCAAAAATTTCTTTCAGCATCTTAGCTGTACCTGACCCTGACCACACACTGGGGATACTGAGGCACAGCACCTGTGCCCTACCCAAGGAGCTCACAGCCAAGGTCAGTAACTTACAGCAGCATCTCCTGGATCTTTCAACACTCCATGTGAACATGAGAAGGGTGACTCTGATTCTGGGAACCACCACTCAGAAGCAACAGTGGGTCCCTGCACATGTGCAAGACTCATGGTGTCACCTGTAGAGTGGGATCATGAGGGTCACTGCACTGGGTTGAAAAGTGCCCTTCAGAGGGGGAGCTAGAACTATACTTAAGTCTGGACTCGGCCACAGAATATTTAAGAATAGGACACCCCATCCCTGGATTCCTAAATTACCCCCATCACGCCTGAGCCAGGATCCAACAGAGAAAGGACCTGAGGTCCCAAAATAATCCCACAGTTGCCTTTGTGACTCCCTGACCATCTCCAGACAGGCTAAGGAATGACCACATGGGCAGGACATAGACTCCCTGGAAGAGACACACAGAAATCCCCTCAGAGCTCTGCATGGCCAGATCAGCTCAGGAATAAGGCCAGGACCCCACGATCTATAGTGGAGATATCAGCCCAGACAATGGGACCAGCAGGAGAAGGAGAATTCTGTGTGCTGGGGCCTGTGTCCTCTCTCTGTGTGTCCTCTTTGTGTCTCCTCTCTGTGTCCCTTGGCGCTGAGCCCTTCTCTGGAAACCACAAAACTCCTCCAGCAGCTGCCCCTGACTCTGCTGATTTGCATCAAGGGCCACTCACTCCAGTAAGGGGAAAAGAAAGGCCTGGGAGAAACCTGCCAGCCTGAGCCTCAGGAAATAGCATCGGGGGAGCCTCAGCCATGGCCTGGACCCCTCTCCTCCTCGGCCTCCTTGCTCACTTTACAGGTGCTACCCCCAGGGTCCCAGCCACCTGCCCAGCTCCAGGACTCTGAGTCTAGCCTGGCATGACTCTGAGCTCAGCAGGGCCCTGCCTGTGGTGGGCAGGATGCTCATGACCCTGCTGCAGGTGGATGGGCTGGAGGGGGCTGAAATCTCCCCATGCTGTGCTCCTGTGCTCACACTGCCCTAAGGGCTCTTTCATGCCTGGAGCCATGTCCACACCAGGCACATGGGAGATTTTCTTGGCACTCAGCTCTTCAGTTTCAAGCCTTTTCTCTCCCCCTTTCTCTTCCTGCAGCTTCTGTGGCCTCCTATGAGCTGACTCAGCCACCCTCAGTGTCAGTGTCCCTGGAACAGACAGCCTGGATCACCTGCTCTGGAGATAAACTGGGGAATAAATACACTTCCTGGTATTAGTAGAAGCCAAGCCAGGCCCCCATGCTGGTCATCTACACTGATAGCCACTGGCCTTCAGGGATCACTGAGCAATTCTCTGGCTCCAACTCTAAGAGCATGGCTACCTTGACCATCAGTGGGGTTGAGGTTATTACTGTGCTACAGATCATGACAGTGGGAACAGCTGGCAGTGACTCCCAGTGACACAGACAGATGAAGACATGGGACAGAAACCTCTCTCCCAACCTGGCTGTCACTCTCAGGCTGCCCCCTGAGCAATGACAATGACTTCCATTTCAACTGATGCTGCCTGTTTCTCCCGCAGCCCAAACAACAGGAGAATCCTGTCAGATTTTCATTTGTATCATGGTTTTCACAAAGAATTCATTTCAAACCCAAACATCTTGCCACTTGAAATCCAAGCCTCTGCAGAGACCAGCACGCCGGTTCAGGGTATGGAAAATGCGTCTTGAGAGCTTGATTTCTGTACTGGGGACCAAGTCTTTCCTCTTCCTTTCAACTCAGAGTGTGGCAGGTGCGCCCCCTACAGGCAGCTGCAAGAGCCCACAGTAGGAACCCTGAGTATTTGGGCTGAGGATTTTCCCACGCCCTCCCAGGGCAGGCTGGTCCCAAGACATGCAGATGTTATTGTTCCAGGTCCACGGTCTCCGTGGCCCTTTCTCTCTCTCCTTCCCAAGTAACCTTGGGATTGTCACACCCCCTCTCAGCCCTTCCCTTCTCTCTCAAGTGCATTTTGCAGATTGTGTGCTCCCTGGTCCTAGATAATTGCAGGGAAAGCAGTGCTGGTTACCTACATGGAATCTCACACAGCTGGCCTAGGGCCAGAGGCACAGGCAGCAGTGTGAGTCCCCACAGAGCTACATGCAGGGCACCGAGTCGAGGGGACGAACAGGAACCACTCTCCTGAGTGTCTTCAGCCACAGGTGAACTAGGAAGGGGCCACTGGGCTCGGCTAAACCCACCTGAGCCTCCTCTGTTTCTGGGGAGGCTCAGGTGGGCTTAGCATCATCCTGGAGGCCCCTATATGTGCTAAGCATTCGCCAAAAACCTGATTAATTACCTGGCAATTTCCTGTCACCACACCTGACTATGCATGACTCACCCCAAATTACCCATTTGTTAGAATAGCACAATGAGCCTACACTGGCTTGAATCTGGAACCTCTTGGATTTGCCACCATCCTTTCAGATCCTCACATGCACTAGACACTTCCCATGGGGGCCTGACTCCACTGTTTCCCACGCAGCTCCAGGAACTGACTCCTACTTTAACCCTGACTGCAGTTCCAGAGACACCTCCCAATGAAGGTGTCCACAGGCTCGTATTCTAACACGACCTGCTTGTCATTTTCTGCCTAAATCTTTTTAATTATCTGCATAACATTTACAGCTGTAGAGTTCTTTGCCTATTGCTATTTTATTAACTGAATGATTTGTGTCAATTATTTTCCTAATTGTCAAAAATGCTTTATTGCCACAAGAACACACACATGAAAAATAGGCACATAGCTAAGGGCATATTTCCTCCTGCAATAATACCCACCACTACCATGAACACACTGGGATCTCTAACTTTCTACTCCACGATCCCTGTAACATTGGTTTTGTTTTCATCCTTGCTGTTGTAAGATGTCAGGGTGGCTGCTGCAGCTCCAGCTATCACACCCGCATTCAAGAGGAAAAGGGCCACACAAATCTGTTGTATTCCTTCCCTTCACAACAACAAAAACTCCCAAAGAAGAACCTCCCCCACTGAATCTCACATCCCATTGACCAGTCCTGGGCCACACAGTCAATTCCGGCTGAAAAGAAGCTGGGAATCACAGGCAGCAGTCTTTTCGGTGAACATACAAGACAATGCTCAGGTAGAAGGTGGCACGTACTATCTGCTGGGTCTGCAAACCCGGTGTTTACTGAATGGCCAAACCAACATGATGAGCAACTCACTTCAAGAAGGCTGTGTCTTTTTCCTGCTGAATTCCCAGCATGGAACGTGTCCCAGACCAGAGTGCATCTGGATAAACATTCACTCTTTTGTCTCTGATGGTAGTGTAGCAGCCACCACAACACATTGTCCCTGCATCCATAGCGGGCACCAGTAAGAACCAGTCCCTAAGTCCTGTGACCCGCATCTTGCGTCCCAAGCCCTTGTATCTCCCCCATAATACCCACAACCCAGAGACAGGTGCAGGCAACCGCAGGTGGACCTGCCTTCTCCTCTGTCAAATAGTCATGTTCATATTTTCATGTGTAAGCTGAGACCCTTGTACAGTCAAGGACAACATAGATAAGAGAAATTCCTCCCCTGAGGTCAGCAGTCCACAGATCAGGGAATCAGGGACCTGGGCAGCAGGTTCTGAATCCACACCTGAGCCAAGAAGGCCCCTGAGTCTCCAGCTGCCACAGGGGGAAGCAGAGAGTCACCTGGCAAAGCCACCTGGGGAGGGGGTGGGCCTAGGGGACAAGGAGAAGCTGACATGCAGGGAGGGTCAATGACCATCACCTGACACCCAGAGGGAAAGATGGCATTTTTCTACAGCATAATCCTTAACACGAAGGTACACGTTCTCCAGGCTTTGTGTTTCTCAGCTCCATCTCTTGCCGATGTTACATATTTGACACAGGTGCAGATACTTTTCTTCCCGCCACACCCATTGGGCCATTATTCTGTGCCAAAATGCTGTCACCGCCACAAAGTTCGCCTTTGGTTTTGTCTTTCATCTCCCTCCTGTTTCTTCTGAGAGATCACTCATTCTGCTAGACAGCAAAGACTTCTTTCAGAGCCTAAGCTGTACCTGACCCTGACCACACACTGAAGATACTGAGGCACAGCCCCTGTGCCCTGCCCCAGGAACTCACAGCCAAAACCGGGAACTCATAGCATCTGCTGGACCTTGCAACACTCCACGTGCACATGACAAGGGTGGCATTTGATTCTGGGAACCACCACTCAGTAGCAACAGCAGGTCTCTACACATGTGCAAGCCTCATGGTGTCACCAGTAGAGTGGGGTCACAGGGTCACTGCATTGCCCTCCAGAGGGGAAGCTAGAACTACACCTAACATCTAGACACTGCCACGAAACATTTAAGGACAGGACACTCCTGGAGTCCTTAAATACTCACATTACTCCTGAGCCAGGAGCCAACAGACAGAGGACCTGAGGTCCCAGGATAATCCCTCAGTTGCTATTTGACTCTCTGGCCACCACCAGGCAAGATAAGAAATGACCACATGGGCATGACATCAGATTCCCTGGAAAATGCACCCAGAATTCCCCTCAGGGCTCTGCAGGGCCAGGCTAGCTTAGAAGTGAGGCCAGGCCACAGCCTACAGCAGAGATGTCAGCCTAGACTATGGGACCAGCCAGAGAAAGAAAATCCTGTGGGCTGAGGGCGGGTCTTACTGAGCCACCCCAACCTCTCTATGTTCCTTAGTGCTGAGCCCTTCTCTGGAAACCACAAAGCTCCTCCAGCAGCTGCCCCTGACTCTGCTGATTTGCATTATAGGCTGCTGTCTCCAGCAAGGGGATAAGAGAGGCCTGCGAGGAACCTGCCCAGCCTGGCTTCAGAAGCAGCATCTGGGACATGTCAGCTATGGCCTGGACCCCTCTCCTCCTTGGCCTCCTCACTCACTGCACAGGTGCTGCCCCCAGGGTCTCAGCCAGCTGCCCACCCCCTGGCTTCTGGGTCCAGCCTGGCCCTGACTCTGAGCTCAGCAGGGCCCTGCCTGTGGTGGGCAGGATGCTCATGACCTGTTGCAGGGGGACGGGCTGGTGGGTCTGAAATGCCCCCAACACACTATCCTCACTGGCTTGTGTGAGCCTGACAGGCTGCACCTGCCATGAGAAAGGGGGAATGCAGACAGAACTTCCCTGTAGACTGTGGCATCCTGGCCTTACTCCTGAGCTGGCCCAGCCATGCAGTGCTCTGAGGGGAATTTTGCCTTCCATTCTCCCATTTGTTCAAAGTCTGCATCCTCGTACCATGCACATGAACCACTGGGGCTGAGATCAATGGGATGGAGTGAACTGAGGGCTCACTGAGTATCAGGAGCTGATTCCAAGTACAAAATGTGAGGAAATGCCTTAGAACTTGGTTTTTCATTCTCAAGCCCACCTGTCTTTTCTCTCCTTGCAGGTTCTGTGGCTTCCTATGAGCTGACTCAGCCACCTTCAGCGTCAGTGTCCCCAGAACAGACAGCCAGTATCACCTGCTCTGGAGATGAATTGGGGGATAAATATGCTTACTGGTACCAGCAGAAGCCAGGCCAGGCCCCTGTGCTGGTCATCTATTGGGATAGCAAGCGGCCCTCAGGGATCCCTGAGCGATTCTCTGGCTCCAACTCGGGGAACACGGCCACCCTGACCATCAGCAGGGCTGAGGCCGGGGATGAGGCTGACTATTACTGTGCTACAAGTCATGGCAGTGGGAGCAGCTGGCAGTGACTCACAGTGACACGGACAGATGGAGACACGGGACAGAAACCTCTGCCTTAACATGATGTCACTCTTAGCCGCCCTCTGAGCGATGACCGTGACCTTCACTTCAACTGACTCTGCCTGTTTCTCCTGCAGCCCAAGCAAGAGGAAATTTGCATCAGATTTTTATTTTTATCGTGATTTTCACACACACACACACACACACACACAATCAGTTCAAGCCCTAACATCTTACCACTTGAAATCCAAGCCTCTGCAGAGTCCAGCGCACAGGGTTCAGAGGATGGAAAATGTCTCTAGACATTTCCTGCATTGGTGACCAACAGCTTTTCCCCTCCCTTTCAACCCAGAGTCTGGCAGGTGCGCCCCCTACAGGCAACTGAAAGAGCCCACGGGGAGAAGTGCTCTCCTTAGGGACCCGGAGAATTTGGGCTGAGGATTTTCCCTCCCCTAGCTTGCTGGACCCAAAAGATGTTTTCGTTATAGGTCCAGGGTTTCTGTGGTCCTCCTTTCTCTCTCCTCCCCAAGTGACCTTAGGATTTCCACTTTCCTTCGCAGCCCCTTTCTGTCTCTGTCTAGTGCACTTTGCAGATTCTGTGCTCCCAGGTCCTACCTCAGTAGGATTTCAAGGAAAGCAGTGCTGGTACCCACATGGACAGCTGGCCCAGGACCAGAGGCACAGGCAGCAGTGTGGGTCCCCACAGAGCTGCATGGTGGGTTGCCAGGTAGACTGGAGGAATGAGGAACCACTCCCCTGAGTGTCTTCAGTCCCAGGTGAACCAGGGAGGAGTCGGCAGGCTGGGCTCAACCCACCAGGGCCTCCCTTATCCCTGTCTCAGCATCATCATCCTAGAATTTTCTGTATATACTAAGCAACCACCAAAGAGCCTGACTAATTACCTGGACATTTCCCCTCGTCACACCTAACTACACATGACTCCTGCCCCAAATTACTCATGTATTAAAATAGCTAAATGAGCCTCCACTGGCTTGAATCCGGGACCCCTTTCAGGTTTGCCGAGTCCTCTGTGATCCTCACACATGCCAGACTCTTCCCACAGGGGCCTGACTCCGCTGTTCCCCACACAGCTCCTGAGACTCATTCCTTCTTTCAGTCCTGACAGCAGTTCCAGAGACACCTTGCAATTTAGGTGTCTCCAGCCTGTTATTATAACGCAGACTGCCTGTCATTTTCTGCCTACACCTTTTTCATTGTCTGCATAGCGTTTACAACTGTTGGATTCTTTGCCTATCATTATTTTATTAATTGATTGATTGGTATTCATTATTTTTCTACTTGATCAGGAATACATTTATACCACAAGAGCACACATATGAAAAACAGAGGCACAAAGAGCTAAGGGTGTATTTCTCCCTGCATTAATACCTGCCACTTCCACGAAGACACCGTGTCTTTCTCATTCTCTATTCCACCAGCCTTATGATGTTGGTGATGTTTTCATCCTTGCTGATACAAGACCTCAGGGTGGCTGCTCCAGCTCCAGCTATCACACCTGTATTCAAGAGGAAAAGACCCTCATGAATCCAATGGTTTTCTTTTCTTTACAAGAGCAAAACTTTCCTAAGAAGCACCTCACCCGTTGACTCTCACATTCTACTGACCAGGCCTGAGCCACATGGTCAATCCCTGCTGAGAAGGACCTGGGAAACGCAGGTACCTGTTACTCAGTGAATATAGAACCCAAAGTGCAGGTAGAAGGTGGCAGGGGTCTTCTGGGCCTGTAAACCCAGTGTTTACTGAATGGCTAAATCAACATGATGAGCAATTCACTTCAAGAAGGCTGTGTCTTGTTCCTGCTGAATTCCCAGCATGGAATGTGTCCCTGAGTCCAGACTGACCTTGACTCTGAGCTCAGCAGGGCCCTGCCTGTGGTGGGCAGGATGCTCATGACCTTGCTGTGTGTGAGGGACTGGCGGGGCTGAAACCTCCCCCCCACACTGCACTGTGCTCTGCTCACTGGCTTGTGTGAGTCTGACAGACTGCACTTGCCAGGAGAAAGGGAGTGTTTTTTCATTGATTCAAAGTCTCCATCCTCCTGCCATGCTCATGGACCACCGGGGCTGAGATTGATGGGAGGGGGTGAAATGAGGGCCCCTGGAGTCTCTGAAGCTGACTACAGGTGCAAAACATAAGGGTGTCTCCTGGAACTGAGTTTTTGTCCACAAGCCCACCTTCCTTTCCTCTCTTTGCAGGCTTCATGGCCTCCTACGAGCTGACTCAGCCAACCTCAGCATCAGTGTCCCTGGGACAGATAGACAGAATCACCAGCTCTGGAGATAAACTGGGGGATACAATATAATTCCTGGTACTAGCAGAAGCCAGGCCAGGCCCCCCTGCTGGTCATCTATTGGGATAGCAAGCGGCCCTCAGGGATCCCTGAGCAATTCTCTAGCTCCAACTCAAGGAACACGGCCACCCTGACCATCAGCAGGACCCAGGCTGCAGAGGAGGCTATCACTGTGCCACAGCCCATGGCAGTGGGAACAGCTGGCCATGACTCACAGTGACACAGATGGGGACACGGGACAGTAACCTCTGCCCCAGCCTGGCTGTTACTCTCAGGCTGCCCTCTGTGCCATGACCGTGACCTTCATTTCAACCGACTGTCGCTGTGTCTCTTGTAGCCCAAGCAACAGGAGAATCGTGTCAGATTTTCATTTGTATCGTGGTTTTCACAAATAATTCATTTGAAGTCCAACTATCTTGCCACTTGAAATCCAAGCCTCTGCAGACGGTGCACAGGTTCAGGGTATGGAAAGTATCTCTAGAGAGCTTGGTTCCTGCACTGGGAACCAACAGTCTTTCCCCTCCCTTTGAACCCAGAGTGTGACAGGCACGCCCCCTACAGGCTGCTGGAAGAGCCGACAGGGAGACGCCCTTTCCGAAGGGACCCTGAGAATTTGAGCTGAGGATTTTCCCACACCCTCCCCTGGCAGGCTGGTCCCAGGACACTAAGAAGACTTATTGTTACAGGTCCAGGGCCTTTCTTGTCTTCCTTTTCTCTCTCTCTCCTTCCCAAGGGACCTTGGAATTGTTCCTCCTCCTCTCAGCCCCTTCCCTTTTGTGTCAAATGCACTTTGCAGATTCTGTGCTCCCAGGTCCTAGATCTGTAGAATTTCAGGGAAAGCAGTGCTGGTCACCCACATGGAAACCCAGATAGTGGGGCCAGGACCAGAGGCACAGGCAGAAGTGTGGGTCCCCACAGAGCTGCATGGTGAGCACCAGGATGAGGTAAGAAACCAGGAATCACTCACCTGAGTGTCTTCAGCTCCAGGTGAACTAGGAAGGGGTCAGCGGGTTGGGCTCAACCAACCAGGGCCTCCCCCATCACTGCCCAGCAGCAGCATCCAGGAGGCCCCTATATGTGCTCATCAGCTGCCAACAACCTGATTAATTACCTGGAAATTTCCCCTCACCACACCTGACTACACATGACTCCTGCTCCCAAATTACTAATTTATTTAAATAGCGCAATAAGCCTAAATGGCTTGAATCTGAGACCCCTTTCAGGTTTGCCTCTGTCCTCTCAGATCCTCACACACACCGGACTCTTTCCACAGGGGCCTGACTCCGCTGTTCCCTGCACAGCTCCCAGGGCTCATTTTCTCTTTCATTCCTGACACAAGTTGCAGAGACACCTCCCCATGAAGGTGTCCCCAGGCTCTTATTATAATACAAACTGCCTGTTATTTTCTGCCTGCATTTTTTTCATTATCCCCATAGCACTTACAACTGTAGGAATCTTTGCCTATTATTATTTTTATTAATTGATTGATTTGTGTTAATGATTTACTTAATTGGTCACGAATGCTTTTTTATCACAAAAGCACACATAAAAAAACAGAGGCACAAACAGCTAAGGGTGTATTTCTCCCTGCAATAACACCCACTGCTTCCACGAAGACACCAGGATCTTTTTCACTTTCTGTTCCACCATCCCTGTGATGTCGGCCTTGTTTGCATCCTTGCTGATGTAAGACCTCAGAGTGGCTGCTACAGCTCCAGGTATCACTCCCATATCCAAGGGGAAAAGGGCCTCATGAATCCAGTGGTTTCTTTCCTTCACAAGAGCAAAGCTTTCCTAAGAAGAACCTCACCCATTGACCTCGCATCTCACTAATCAGGCCTGAGCCACACCATCAATCCCAGATGAGCAGAACCTGGGAATCACAGGCACCGGTCTTTTCAGTGAATGTAGAAGATAATGGTCAGGTGGAAGGTGGCAGAGACTGTCTGCTGCGTCTGCAAACCCAGTTTTACTGCGTGGTCAAACCAGCACGATGACTAACTCACTTCAAGAAGGCTGTGTCTCGTTCCTGCTGAATTCCCAACATGGAATGTGTCCCAGACCAGAGTGGGTCTGGATAAACATTTGTTGGGCTGATGTTCTTCTGCCTCACTCTGGTGCAGGAGTCACCACTGTTCGTTGGCCCTGCATCCACATCAGGCACCAATAAGAGCCAGTCCTTGAGTCCTGTGATCCCCTCCCTCTGTGCCAAGCCCCAGCATTACCCCCATAACCACCCACCAACCAGAGACCTATGCAGGCAGCCTCAGGTAGACCTGCCTCCTCTTATTCCAAATATTCCTGTTCGTGTTGTCATGGGTAACCTGCACCCCTTGCACCTGGTTTTGAGGCAGGCATGGGTCACACAGAGAAGAGAAAAACTTCTTCCACTGGAGCCAGCAGTTCACAGATCAGGGAATCAGGGACCTGAACAGCAGATTCTGAAGATACACCTAGACCCAGGAGGCCCTGGCCTCCAGCAGCCAGTGTGGAGCAGCCACCAGAGGAAGGAACAGAGTTCCCTGGCAAAGCCACCTGGAGATGGGGTGGACCTGGGTGACAAGGAGATGCTGACATGCAGGGAGGGTCAGTGACCGCCACCCGAGATTTAGAAAGGTGTCGTTTTCTATAGCATCACCCTTAACATCCAGGTATGGATTCTCCAGGCTTTGTCTTCTCAGCTCTGTCTCTTGCCAATGCTCCATGTTTGACCCAGGTGCAGACACTTTGCTCTCCCACACACTGGCCCACTCTTCTGTGCTAAAATGCGTCATTACCACTGAGGCCGTCCTCCCCTGTGGGCACATATGTTTCATCTCCTTCCTGTTTGCTCTGAGAGCCCCGCATTCTGCTGCACAGCAAAGATTTCTCTCAGCATCTAAGCTGTACCACGAGCACACACCGGTGATACTGGGGCACAGCACCTTTGCTCTACCCCAGGAGAGCAAAGTTCATAGCCAAGGCCAGGAACTTACAGTATCTGCTGGGTCTTTCAGCAGTCCATGTGCACATGACACGGGTGACGTTTGATTCTGGGAACCACCACTCAGAAGCAACAGCAGATCCCTGCACATGTGCAAGCCTCATGGTGTCACCTGTAGAGTAGGGTCACAGGGTCACTGCATTGGGTTGAAAAATGCCCTCCAGAGGGGGAGCTACAACTTCACCTAACATCTGGACTTTGCCACAATATTTAAGGACAGGACACCCCCGGAATCCTAAATTACCCAAGTCACTCTGAGCCAGTATCCAACAGAGGAAGGACCTTAGGTTCCTGAATAATCCCTCAGTCACCATTGTAAGTCCCTGGTCACCTCCATGCAGGACAAGGAATGACCACATGGGCAGGGCATCAGAGTCCCTGGAATATGCACATAGAATTCCTCGCAAAGCTCTGCATGGCCAGATCAGCTTAGGAGTGAAGCCAGAACACAACCTACAGTGGTGATGTCAGCACCGACGATGGGGCCAGCAGGAGAAGGAGAATTCTGTGTGCTGGGGGTGGGTAAGCAGGGGTCACCCCTCCTCCTTCTGTGTCCCTTAGGGCTGAGCCCTTCTCTGGAAACCACAAAACTCCTCCAGCAGCTGCCCCTGACTCTGCTGATTTGCATCACGGGCCGCTCTCTCAGCAAGGGGATAAGAGAGGCCTGGGAGGAACCTGCCCAGCCTGGGCCTCAGGAAGCAGCATCGGGGGAGCCTCAGCCATGGCCTGGACCCCTCTCCTCCTCGGCCTCCTTGCCCACTTTACAGGTGCTGCCCCCAGGGTCCCAGCCACCAGCCCGGCCCCAGGGCTCTGGGTCCAGCATGGCCCAAATCTGAGCTCAGCAGGGCCCTGCCTGTGGTGGGTAGGATACTCATGACCCTGCTGCAGGGGGAGGGGCTGGTGAGCTGAAATCTCCCCATGCTGTGCTCCTGTGCTCACACTGCCCTAAGAGCTCTTTCGTGCCTGGAGCCGTGTTCAGGCAAGGCATGTGGGAAGATTTTCTTGGAGCTCAGCTTCTCAGTTGCAAGACTTTTCTCTCCCCGTTTTTCTCCTGTAGGCTCCATGTCCTCCTATGAGCTGACTCAGCCGCGCTCAGTGTCAGTGTCCCCAGGACAGACAGCCAGCATCACCTGCTCTGGAGATAAACTGGGGGATAAATATGCTTACTGGTACCAGCAGAAGCCAGGCCAGGCCCCTGTGCTGGTCATCTATGAAGATAGCAAGCAGCCCTCAGGGATCCCTGAGCGATTCTCTGGCTCCAACTCGGGGAACACGGCCACCCTGACCATCAGCGGGACCCAGGCTGTGGATGAGGCTGACTATTACTGTCAGGTACCACACAGCAGCACTGCACACAGTGACACAGGAAGATGTGGAAGTGAGACAGAAACCTGCCGTCTCGGCCTGGCTCACAAGGCCCTGCACACAGCACACACAGGCTGGTAGACACAGGGAAGGGAAGGCCTTGAATCAAGTCTTGATTAGTAAATATTTATTGGATAAGTGAGCAATTTACCTAGGTGAGAATTGTGAGCTCTGTTGAGCAGACCACTTACCTGGATAACTGGCTTTCAGGAACTTCCTGAAGCAATGAGTAACATTCTTTATCATTTACACCCTCACCCTCCGGGGAAAGAGTGTCCTGGAACCAGCAGTTACGTTGACACAATTGGTCTCAGTCCTCAGCACAAACATTCATTGTGGGCGTGGGGGGAAGTGATAACGGAGGACAAAGGAGTTTGTTCAATCCCTAGACACAAACAAATCCATGAGCGGGGATGAGGGATGAGAGGTATGGGCTCAGCTGGCCCAGTCCCACAGGGGTCGTTCCTCTTGTGATGGAAATGACCACATGAGGGTTCCCCAAGCGGTGCTGGGGGTCAGTCCAGATGGAGGGAACTGGCCAACCAGGGCTCCCTTCTGCTTGGGCTAGGCCAAGGTCAGAGGGATGGAAGTCTGCACCCACCCTGGTCCAGTCCTTCCCAGCAGCATCTCCAGGTTCCTCCTCCCTCTACTGGGGCTTCCCCTCCACTCCCGAGCACCATCATTGCTTCCTCATCTCCTGCCTCCTCCCTGCCCCCAGGCTCTGCTGGTGCCCACCCTGGCTCCTCCCCCTGATCCATTTCCAGGCTCTGCAGAGCAGCCGTGGCCCAGAGACTCGAGCAGAAGCTTCCATCCCACCAGCTGCAGAACCTTCCCTAAAGAACCAGGCCAGTCCCTGTGTCTCATATTTGTAGAGATCCCAACCACTCTCAGAGGTGCTGGGAGGGCTCTCTGACCCTAGCTGGGAAACCAGACCACATGAGCCAGGCTGTTGGGCATGTGGCCTTCAAGCTGGCCAGGCCCCACGTGGCTGCATCTCCCTGGCCAACTCCAACATCCGGGCTGGGAGTCTGGTATCCCAGGTTCCAGTTCCCATGGGCCATTCACTCCCACTAGGTTTGTTTCGAAACCCCCTGGGCCTCAGCTTCCTAGTCTTCCCACTGGAAGCAGCAACAGGCATTTTCCAGGGCTGCAGTGAGAGCCCTGGAACTCTCTCTCTCTGAGCCTCTGTTTTCTCATCAGTAGCAGGAGCTAGAAGACTCCCTGCCAGTCGGCCAGTCCATGGTATCTACAGAGGGAGCAGGAACCTCCCCTATTCCCTGGAGGAGAGCTGGGGTGGAGGCTGCAACCCAGGATCATCAGGGGAACTGAGGTCTTCAAGGCTCCTAGGGACTCCTTAAGGGGGGATCGGAGTGGCTTCGGGGGTCTTATTGCTCAGTCCAGACAGAAGATGTTTCCAGTTGGGGAAAATGACTTCAGGGACAACAAGGACAGAGATTCACTTCTCGGGACACCGGTGGTTGATGTGCCTGGAGTGCTCCCCACACCAGCAGCGGAGAGAGTCCTGGAGAGAGGAAGTTCTAGGTGTCACCTCGATTTGAGGCCTCAGGGCCTGTATCAGGGGCAGGTGATGTCACAGTGAGTTGATGCTCCGCAACCCCTTCCCTAGGAGGTGGCAGAGGGAAGAGCAGGTGGTCATCTGGGGTGTGAGTGAGTTCAATCCTGAGGGTCTTCCCAAGCCGGAGGTCCCTGGGTGTAGAGGAAAGAGATTCTGGTCAGACAGGCCTGGTGTTGAATCCTGGTCCGTTTATTCATTTGGTCAAGAAATATTCATGGAGGACCCACTATGTTCCAGGTGCCAAGCCAGGTGACTGGGACACACTGTTGAGAGGGACAGTTGGCCCCTTCACTGCTAGAGGTTTGATATTCTCAAGCCAGGACTCAGGGCTCTGCAATTGTGTGTCAAGTATATAGCCCCTGCGTGCATGTCTCCAGAGACTGGTTTCCTGGAGTTCCAAGTGATAGCCATCACTCACCTTGAACACAAAAGTTAAAGGAGCATCCAAAAATGTGGTGACCAGATAAATAATGCAATATTTTCAAAAATAGAAATTAATGCCCAAAAAACCCACAATGAACAACATTTCAGGATCTGACCCACTCACCTCAGTGGTTTCCCTCTTAGTCCTACCCACAGTCCCACAGGAGAGTGGGCACCCACGGAGATGCAAAACCAGAGTCAGGCCCCTGCACCCTCTTCTGCCCCGCCACCAGAGCCCTCCCCTGGGTCTCCGCCTCCCTCTTCTGAAGAGCTCCGGCCGGGTCCTGCTCCTCTACTGCTGGTCTCTGCTGCCCCCTACTGGACTCTTCCCTTACAGCTGCTCTCCAGGCAGCTGGTAGAGGTTAAAGAACAGAAACCTCCCAAAATTCCACCCTCCAATTCCAGGCTGGCTCCACCCCATGTCCAAAAAGGCTGGTTCTCCCAGGTTTCTGGCTGCTATTAGTAAAATCCCAGGACACAGTCTTCACACCAAGTTGCTGTGTGCCTCAGGCAAGAAACTATCCCTCTCTGAACCTCTGTTTCCACATCAGTAGAAGGAGCTAGAAGACTACCCTGCCAGGTTGGCGAGTCCAGTCTGTGACATCTACAAAGGGAGCAGGAATCTCTCCCATTTCCTGGAGGAGAGCTGGGGTGGAGGCTGCAACCCAGGACCACCAGAGGAGCTAGGGTCTTTGGGGTTCCTGGGGACTCCTCAGAGGGGGATCACAAGCTGCGGAGCCAGCTTCTAACTCTGAAGACTTAGAGGTCCAGAACCTCTGTCACATCCCCAGCCAATACTTTGTCATCCTGTGCCTCAGACTCCCCCAGATCCCAGCAGTGAGAAGCTCAAGATGAGACAAGAAAGACCAGCCAGCTGCAATTTAGGGATGATGGCAAGTGGGGAGGTGGGGACCCCTGGGTCTGGGAGAGAGAAGTCTACAGTGCCTGCAGATGGAGTTTCTGGGATCTGGGGGGTGGAGACTGGGCAGGGGACTGACCAGCAGGAATCCGGAATTGGGGACACCCTCAGACATGGAGCAGGGCAGAAGCCACTGGATGGGGTACACCCCTCTGCTTTGGGAGAGAAGGGCCAGGGCAGGACCCAGAGGGCTCTGCAGAGGCACTAGAGACCCTGAGCAGGGGGTCTGCCAAGCAGGACAGCTGGACTTGACCTCCCCTGCCAGACCTGGGTCCAGCCCTTGCACCTCTCAGTCCAGGAGGACATGGGGCAGGCCTGGGTGGCCAGAGCTGCAGCTGCACCTGCTGGGAAAGCCCAGTCTGGCCCTCCAGGGACCCAGCCAGACTCGGATTTCCGACTGCAGCCACCATGGGAGGATGTGGTCTGCGGTGGTGACGTCTGCCCAGCGGCCATGGCAGGTGCAGGGGTGGGGGTGGGGGCAGCAGCTGGGGATACTACATTTAGGGACAGCCCCTTTTTATCCCCAAGACCTGGGACTGTCCCTGGAAGGAACCACAGCTTCTGGGTCCTGAGCAATGGGTGAGTGTCATACTCACAGAGGGGCTGGGAAGGCACAGCTTCAGCCTAGACCCCCAGGGCAGACTCTGCCCCAGCCCCCAAAATGCAAGAAGCCCAAGATCAGAGGCAGGAATAGACCAAGATCCCCAGGGGAAGAGAAGCTGTGCTGGACCAGAGGTTTCCCAGGGGCCCCCCTTATGCCCTGAATAATGTAAGGCACCCCATTACTGCTCAGTGCCTTGCCCATCTCCAAGGACAGGGATGTGTGGTCATTGTTTATATAATCCAGCCCCTGGCACCTGGCCTCAGAGGTTGCCCAAGCAATGTGTATAAAGATCCAGCCTGGAGGGCTTTGAAAACTGATTTGATGAGTCGAACCATTAAGTCAGGGTCACCATCTTCAACTTCATCTCTTTCTTCCTCCCCCTTCTCATTATCATCACCATCAAGGACTGTGAAGAGTCTGGGACTTCACCCTATTTGCAGACTAAAAAGTAAGCCTGCCACAGTGTTATGGATGCTGGCAGAAGATGCGAGACTCCTGGGTCAGAGACAGCAGATAGTCTGTCTTTCACAAAAATAGCAGTTGCCAAGGTATTAGCACTGTCTTGCACCAGTTCCACGAGGTGATGCAAAGTAGGCCAGGCGACATCTGCATGCTAGAGCTCAGGGATCCCAAACATTTTATACTTGACAGTAAGCATATCTGCCTTCTGCTCCAAAGAGTGGCAGCCTCTGTACCTTCCAAGGTTGTTCACTCTAAAAACAGCCTTGAAAAGATCATCCACAACAAAGGCAATCAGTGCCTTTGCCCGAGAGACGTGCAGAAATGCAGAGATCCATAGTAGACAACTGCCTCCCAACAACCATCATCTTTATCAACGAAGTGAAGTCTGAGGCTATGTGAATGTTACCATCACCCACAAAAATGGCTGCCCTGATTGTCACCAAATTTATCAGGGAAATTAAGGAGTATCTGACTCAAAATGTGAACCAAGCAATTCTCAAGGGGGCCTCCCAGGAAATTCACTTTGGGAAGTTCTAGGAGGCTCCTTTGAGAGTTGCTAAAACAAAACATTGAGATCCGTAGAGGGCAGCAGATCTGAACGTGAGCAGATGTTTTTAGAGATTTTGTGGCAGAAAAAGTAACTGGAAAGCAAGAGGGCAGACCCTCACTGCATTTCCGTAAGGCGGCAGGGGAGGGGCCTTTCTCACCAGGGTATGGGGTCTTGAAGATCTCCTCAAACATTTTTATACTAGGCTCTCAGGGGCAACAGAAAAGATGAATGGGGGGTAAAGGAGTGCAAATGATGCAAGGGGCCACACAAAGCAAAAGAGTTTTGTTCAACCAGATCTAGTCCATGTTTAATTGAGCCGCTCCTTCGTGCTCCTCTGGGTTTGGAGTTTTCCTATGCACCAAGCAGCGTGTTACCACCTAGACCCAGAGAGCCATGTCTTCATCAGCAAAGTATGCCCTGGTATGCAAGAACCAGGCCTCAGATTCTGACTCTAGCCCTACTGCCTCTTGGCCCTGGACATTAAAAAGGTAGGGAATCAGGCTGGTAGCAGTGGCTCATGCCTGTAATC
>NW_016108065.1:419188-437411 GCF_001604975.1 Cebus imitator | reverse complement strand
AAAAAAAAAAAAAAAGTAGGGAATCAGCCTGAACAGCATTTCCTCATCTTCAATTGTGGGGGACAGTAGATGATCTTAGCTCCCAGGATTAAGGCTTGTAAAGCACCAGCACTAAGGAGCATTGCTATTATTATTGTATTATGCATCACATTTCCTTATCACAGTCAAAAAGGACCCCAACTCAAAGCACCTGCCGGCCCTCTCCTCCTCCACTACTGCTGAACAGAGCCAGGCACGAGTATTCCAGGTGGACAGATGAATAGGAATGCAGGGGGCGAGCTCCCTCCTAGATCCCAGCACAGCTTGCTCCCTGCTCAAGGAATGGTCTTGGGCCCTTCCAGGGTCCATGGCTGTTACCCCTGGGGATCTCTCCCAGAGGGGCAGCTTGCCCCATGGGTCACTTGCCCCATGAAAACCCCACATGTTGTTCTGAATCCCAAACTAAAAGAACAAAAAGAGGACCTGAATCTGTTCAACGCCCCCTGAATGCTTAGCAAACACATGGTGTCTTTAACCCTCATAACCTCCCTGCTGCAGAACTCTCTCCCCATTTTATAGATAAGGAAACTGAGGCCCAGAGAAGACCTAGGTCTGGATAGACTCCACATTTATGATTTCACCACTTTTCCTTGCCTGAAGGATATAGAATCACTCCCTGCAGGGCTCTTGCCTGACTCAGGAGAGGATCATAGGGTAGCCGGCCAGGCTTGACCAACCCAGCCAAGGAAGAGCTGGGCCCATCCGGCTGGAGTGCAGTGTGCAGGCACCCAGCCTGGGGGACTGATCAGAAAAGAAGCCACAGCTCCAGCCCCAGCCCCAACCCCCTGAGCTCAAGCCGTTGGGGACTCCTGCTGGGCAGCTCTCTAGGCCCTAGGGAGATGCTCCACAGACCAGGGTGCCCTTGGGGAACTGGGGAAGGGAAGTGGGTCAGGTGTTACCACCCAGGGCCCCAGGGGCGGGGCCAGGCAGGCAGCTGTGATGGGAGGCCATTGAGCCCTGGATCTTGACCACAGCAGGGCAATTGGTAGCTGCCCCTCTGGGAGAGATCCCCAGGGGTAACAGCCATGGACCCTGGAAGGGCCTGGACTAGGGACAGGGACCAGAGCCATTCCAAGGAGAGGACATGGCCAACGGACTGGGGTGCACTTTAACAGCCCCGCTGGAGAGAGAGACCAGGGTGCCACCCTCCAGGGAGCCCATACTGCAAGTCAGGCCAGAGGTGCCTCTAACCCTGAGGGCCAATGAAACCTAAGACAAGCAAGTGAGTCGTGAGACCCCCAAGGAGCTGGGCCCTGGTCCCAGGCAGCGCTGGCCCCTGCTGCAGCTGGGTCTGGCCACGGTCGCCTATGGCCTACCGAGCCCAACAGCTACACTGCAGAGCCGGGTCCCAGACCCTGCAGCCTCAGTTGGAAGCAGCCGGTCCAGCCTGTGGAGGCTGTGGGGCAGGTAAGGGGCGAGAGATTCCAGGGGATATGGGGGTCCTGTGGCAAAGCTGGGAAAGGATGACCAAGGGGAGACAAGCCAGAGACGTGATAAGGAAGCTAACCCCTAAGAGGGTCCTGGGAGACACTGGCTTTAACTAATAGGTTGATATTTTGGCCATCACAGATTTGTTTGAATTAATTACTGTTTGTAATATCATATTAAACTATTATTTTTCTTGATTTCTGGGTTCTGGCCCCACTTAAATTTTGCACCAGGGTCAATGCCTCAATCACCTAGTCCTAGTCCCCTGGGTAGGGCAGGAACAGAGGCAGGGGCAGGACATCCACAGGGGGTGGCGGCCACTGTCCCCACAGGGTGTCCAGGCCTGTTCCTGCTCCCCCTCTTCCTCCTCCTCCTCTCTGCCCATGTGCCTCCTGCCCAGTGAGGGCAGGGGCCACTCCCTGGAGAAGGCAGTGAGGGCTTGGCTTGGTCTCCCCTAAGGCCCTCCATTCACCAACTTGCTCATAAATGCTGACTGGGGCCAGGCTCAGGGACACAGGGAGGGTGGGCTGAACCGAGGGGCACTGTCCAATCATTGGAACAGGCGCATGGCCCATGTTTGGAGCAATAAAGGGAGAGCGGAGCTCCCTCTGTTGGGGGATGCCCAGGCTGGTCTCACAGATCAAGGGGCACTGGACAGTGATGGGCAGCACCAGAGGAGAAGAGAGCGAGGGGTGAGGCTGGGAGTTCCTGGGTGACTGGGAAGGGGATGGACCATAGGGTCCATGACCCATCCCCGTGTCCAGGACGAGTCCTTGGAGAGATTTAGGTAGGAGATTGATTATCAGGGTTGGATTTGTGTTTTTGGAACAATTGGCGCCAGATCGAAGGCTGATGCAAGGCCGGATTAGAGGAGGGAGGAGAGGGAGTGACAGCCAGGTCCAGGGTAGGTGGGGAGCCTGGAAGGAGCCATGCCCTGGGGCTGGGGAGGAGGCACAGGTCCAGAGCAGCCAGGGTCCCAGATTCTTATGAAACAGGAGCATGAAGCTGAAGTGAGGGCTGAGCAGAGGGGAACAGGCACTCTCTGGGACTGTCTATGGGCATTGAAAAGGTATAACTATTTTAGCAATAGGTGGTGAGTAAAACAACAAAATGTATTTATCTAAATTGGGCAATTCCACTTCTAGGAATTTATCTTAAGGGGGGAATAATCAAAGCTGTAACCAAATGTTTATAACAAGGGTGGTTAGCTCAGCATTATGAATGATGGGAAAAAACTGGAAGTAACCCAAATATCACATCTATCAAAAAGGGTGTGAAAAAAACACAATTGTATTTGGGGCTGTTTTGTTGTTGTTGTTTCAAAAGAGAGCCTTGCTCTGTTGCCCAGGCTGGAGTGCAGTGGGATAGCCACAGCTCACTGCAGCCTCAACCTCCAGGGCTCAAACGATCCTCCAGCCTCCGCCTCCTGAGAGCTGGGACTACAGTTACAGGCCACTACACCTGGCTAATTTTTAGTGGGATTATTATTTTTTAGAGACAGACCCTCGCTATGTTGCTCAGGCTTATCTCAAATTTCTAGGCTCAAGCAATCCTTCCGCCTCAGCTTCCCCTGTGCTGGAATTACAGGCATGAGCCACTGCACCTGGCCCAATTGTGTTTTTAAAGTATATATGCATTTTCAAAAATCTGTCCGAAAATATAGGAAAATGTCAATGGTGTGTCTGTCTGGCTGGTGGGATTTCACCTAATTTCCATTGTGGCTTTATAATTTTCTGGTTTTGTGAAATTGTTCACAAAAAGGGACATTTCATTTTTATCTTCTAATATAATTTTTAATACAAAAGTAATGTACTCTTGTACATTATTCTTTTTGTAATGAGCACTTTACAAAATGTAATGACTTCTGTACATTACTCTTTTGCCTTGCAAAAGAAAAAAAAAGATTAAACAGAGAAGTATATAAAGTAAAAGCAAGTGCTTCTGCTTACCATCTCCCACGTCTTCCCAGAGATGGCCACTGTCAGGTTGTTCTATTACTTCCAGACTTTTTCCTGTGTGTACGTCCCTGAAAACACACACATATACACACACATACAGAATTGGTGTTGGGATTTTATTTTGGAAAAATAGAGCTATATTCCACATATTACCAACTTTAAAAATAATCTACTACTGACGTTTTCTATATCAGTCCATACGGATTAACCACATTCAAATGGCTTTATAAGCAAAGTTTAGATGAGCCAGAATTTATTTAATCATTCCCCTATTAATGGGCATCTAGGTTATTTCCACTAAAAAATCTAAATGACAAATGATGCTGCAGTGGAAATCCATGTGTGTATGCCTACAAAGTGCATTCATGTATCTCCCTAGGATAGACGCCTAAAAGTGGAATTGCTGGATCAGAGAGATTGCACTTTTGAAATGTTATAGGTAATGCTTCCAAGTCTGTGTCCACTCATTCCAGTGAATGGTTGTGCCTTCTCTCCTACATTCTTGTCAATGACACAATATTGTTGATCTTTCTATTGTCTGCCTATCTGATGAGCAAAAAAAATGAATGTGTTTATTGTTTTATTGTGTATTTTATTACTGGTGAGATTTTTAATATTTTTATTGATTGATTGTATTTCTTCTGTGAATTAACTGGTTATCATGTTGCCTGCTTTTCCATTCAGTTGCTTGCATCTATATATTGGGATATATTTGGGATTTTAGCCACTTGTGTAGTATGCATATTGTAAATATTTTTCCCTAGTCTGTTTTATGGGTCTTTTGTTTATGGGGCCTCCCACCATAAAGATGTTGTACATTTGTATGTGTTGAACTGGTTTAACCTTTTCTTTATGGTTGCTGTGACCCCTCCATGTGTAGGAAGTCGTCTTTATTTCAATATTATAACGTCACTTTTCTATTTTATTCTGGTACATTCAGTGTATTGGTGTTTTGTTGTGTGTTTTTTTTCTTTATTTCACCTGGAGTTTATTTTTGTGGATGTAGGAATAAAACCTTATTTCTCAAATAGGAAAGCCAGTCATCACACATTTGTTGAATATAAACGCAACTTTTATCATCTACTACATTACTGATTTATTACATTCTTTCTGTGGTTCTCTTGCTATTGATCTAGTCCTGTGTCCACCCTGTTTTGATTATTTTAGCTTTATAGTATGTTAAGTATCTGGTAGGAAAAGAACCCATCATTGTTACTTTTTCTCAAAATAGTCATGTCTATCATCCGTCATTCTTAGAGTTGAACTGTAGAATCAGTTCCCTAATTTTCAAAAATCATTCTTTTGGTGTTATGTTTGTAATATCACAGAATATGGGATTAATTTGAGAACTGCTATCTTTATAGTGCTCAGCGTTTTTGTCCAGAGATATGATGTACTCTTCATTCACTCAGAGAAGTGTTTTGATATTTTATTCATGCAAATCTTGCACACTTTGTTTTTATTCATAAAGGGTTTGTGAATACAATTTTATTGAATTTATAATTTTTTGCCAATTTTATATCCTGAATGATTACTGTTTCTATAGCAAGGAACCCTATTAACTTTTGTAT
This sequence comes from Cebus imitator, assembly GCF_001604975.1. Classification (NCBI taxonomy): domain Eukaryota; kingdom Metazoa; phylum Chordata; class Mammalia; order Primates; family Cebidae; genus Cebus; species Cebus imitator. The sequence goes on along the minus strand of NW_016108065.1, from coordinate 432,415 downwards.
GTTGCTCTTGTATCCAGCCACTTTAACTCTTGTATTAATTCCAGAAGTTCTTCAGCTGATTCTCCGTGTGTGGGGGGGTGGGGGTGGGCAACTATCACATCATTTGCCAAGAACAATTTTCTTTCTTTTTCCTCAATATTTATACCTCCTCCTCTATCCCTTTAATATTTCATTGACTAGAATCTATAGAATATGTTGAATAGTAAAAGTGAGAGTAGACAACCTTGCCTTGTTTCTGATTCTTTAAATGTTTTGCCTTTAAATATAAATGTTGCTGTAAATTTGGGGATATGTTCCTCATTGAGTTAAGAAAGTTTTCTTCAGTAACTTAAAAAAAAAGTCTAGATGTTTGCTTTCTTTATACCATAAACAAGTGCTGAATTTATATTACTATTAAATTCTGTCTCAAAAATCTTCTGCACATGTCTTAAATACACATGTATTAAATACAACCTGCTGCTAAGATGAAATTTGCTGGCCCTATCACAATGGGTATCTTCCAATGTGAACAAATTGCCTTGGGAAGTAAAACAAGATTTGGCAAAACCTGAGGATTCTTGCCATCGTAAACTCTTAGAGTGTGACCTGGGTGTTTTTCTTTTTCTCTGGAGGATGTTAATAGTATCTTGCTAGGACGTCTAGGACAGAGGATAATACAATGAGGGGAAGGCATTCTGGGATGTCCTCAGGCCTCTGGCTTGAAGAGTAACTTGCTGAAGTGAGGACTTTGTGGGGGAGCAAGGTTATAGAGAAATGAGTTTAGCTGGGATCTGTTGAGTTGGAGGTTTCTACAAGGCATCCAAGAAGACATAGGTTGAGGAGGCAGAATATACATGAATCTGGAGCCTAAAAGAGAGATAAGGGCTGGAAACAGGGATCTAAGACCCCCTGCACAGTTGTGAGTGTGCACAATGAGAGTCAGATGCAGAGACAATGAGGAGAATACAGAGAGCAAAACCCAGGGTAGAGATCTGGGAGTCAGCAGCTGGGCATGGGCCTGGGAGAAAGGGAAGCCAAGAAGGAGGAGAGGGGGCAGTCTCAGACACCAAGGAGGGGACAGTGGCTAGAAAGAAGAGCTTCTTGCAGAGACATAAGGGGACTGGGGAAGAACTGCAGACTAAACTGAGACAAGGGACTTTTTGGGCTTAACTGGAGAGATTTCAAGGAGAGATGAGGCTGAAAGCCAGGGCATCCTGCCATGTCCCAGCATAAAAACAGTATCTGACATAGATGGGTGCTTGGGAACTGTTGTTGGATGAATGAGTGGACAGATGCATGGATGGATGGATGGATGGATGGATAGATGGATGATAGATTGATGAACAAACAGATAAATAGATGAACAGCTGGATGGACAGTTGGATGGACAGGTAGATGGAAAAAATAATCTGAGATATCAGAAAAAGCTTCATGCACAAAGTGGAACTGAGCTGTGTCTCCATGGATGGAAAGTAGAGGAATCACCACTTGAGTCAGCAATGACCCAGTGTTCTAAATCCAGAGAGAAAGCCAGCCTGGCTTGACTGGGGACACTTGTGTGGAAAACTCAGAGGCCCTTTAAATGAGGCCAGATGAGGTTGAACGGGTCCAAGCCAACTCAGTACTCCCCTGCCACACTGCACAGGAGGGGATATGTCACTCAGGGAGTTGCTGGGACCTATTGGTCCCAGTATTGCCATCAGCACCGACAGCCTGAGAGAGGAAGGACACACACTGGGGTGACTCCAAGGCTGTGGGTGACAATTGCCTTGGAGAGGGGATAGGTACGGGACACTTCTGGGGGGCTGGCCACCCCCCTGACTCATGCCTAGCCTGCCCACTGCAACCCTGTGCCAGTCATGCACAGCAGGCTCCTTCTCCAGCCCAGTCCCCAGGGAGCAGACCCCAGGTGCTGGCCTTGGGGGTTTTGGTCCGAGCCTCAGTCACTGTGTTACATCTTTAGATCTAACATCCCAGGTCATCATCCTAGGTAAGTGGCTCTCAACCTTTCCCAGCCTGTCTCACCCTCTGCTGTCTCTGGAAAATCTGTTTGCTCTCTCTGGGGCTTCCTCCCCACTGCCTTCCCAGCCTTAAGCACTGACCCCTACCTTTCTCCATGGGGACTGGAGGATGTGCGTTACTCTTGGGGTAACCGGCAGGAAGGGCCCCACAGTGGGAGCAGCTGCCATCAGTTTCCAACAGCGGGATGCAGCCTGGTCACAGGGCCTGGGCTGGGATTAGGCAGGGTCAGGCTCCTTCCCCTCTTCCAGGCCAGAGGTCTGAGTGAGGGACAGAGGTCGGTTCTAATAAGGGCCCTGAAGTGGCCTTAGAGACAGTCCCTGGGACCCCAGGGTCTAGGCTAAGGGCTGGATGCCCATCCAGCCTGTGAAGGCCACAGAGGGGCCTGGGGACACAGAGGTCACCCCAAGGGAAGACCAATGAAGGGCACAGAGAGGGCTCTGGGTCCAGGCTGCAGCTCTCTGGCCTGTGCTGGGTCATGAGGACACTGGGACACAGAGGGATGGATGAGACTGGGTGAGGTCCCAGAGCCCAGCCCTCCCAGGACAGTCATTAGAAAGGAGAAGATCTCTTAAGGCAGAGATGTGTGTGTCCCTGGAGCCCCGTCACCTCTGGGGCCTGGTGTCTGTTCATGGATCAGACTACTGCCTTCCTCAAAGGGCGTGTTAGACTCAGGAGATGAGTCTAACATTCACATGGGAGTGAATGAGGGGTGGAGGGAACTCCATGGCTACCAGGAGAAGTTCAGGGTCATCAGAGATTGCTGGGGTGGGCATGGGGGCTGCTGAGTCTCATAGTCTAAGGGAAAAGCCTCAAGAACACAGCTGAGGTGAAGCATTCTGTGGCTGGGCTTGCAGAGAAAGGAGACTCCCCAGAGCCTCAGAGGAGCTGAGAGGCTTTTCTAGGTGGAGCCCACCCTCTGCCAGGAGAGCTGAGTGGGCTGGGTTGGGGCAGAGCCTGGTGCCTGTGGGGATAGGAGGCTCCAGTTCAAAGCAGGCTCAGGTCTCCCCACACGCTGCCTGCCAGGACAGTTCTACAGGCTGAGCAAGGGACCTGCAGTTCACAGAGGGGGCTCTGAGTCCTGGAAGAATTAAGTGGGAGGTGGGGGGGTCTAGGGATGGGAATGAGAAATCCAGGGAGTCAAGGCCAGATTCTAAACTCAGACTCCAGAGATCAAGGGCGAAGAAACAGAGCCTGGCATGGGTATATGAGGAAATGGGAGCTGTAGAGGAGAGGAGCTGCGCCACCTGGGAAAGGTGACTTGGAAGGGCTCCTAGGAAGGCTCAGGGCTGCCTGCTTTCCACAGGGCACAAGTGGAAAGGATGGGGAAAAGGAGAGAAGGAGAGGCCCCAGGTGGACCAGATGGTCATACCGTGAACCCTCCCAGAGACTTTAGACAGAGAGAGGGGCTCCACAACACCCTGGGGTTCTGTCTGCCCTCTCTCACCCCCTTCTCTGTCCACACAGCTCAGCCCAAGACCGCCCCCTCAGTCACTCTGTTCGCGCCCTCCACTGAGGAGCTCGGAGACAACAAGGCCACACTGGTGTGTCTCACGAGTGACTTCTACCCGGGCGCTGTGATGGTGACCTGGAAGGCACATGGCACCCCCACCACCCAGGATGTGGAGGCCACCTTGGCCTTGTACCCAGCAGGGCTATGGATCTGGTCCTCCCTGGGTGGTCTCAGTTTTCTCATTCGTGAAATAAGACAGGGACTGTGGCCACTAGAATCCTTAGCCTTCTTCTAATTCAGAAGCTGGGATTTGAGTCAGGGGTGGCTGTGATCAAGCACCAAGTGGCCCTTTCTCTGCCTCATGGTGACCGCAGAGCTTCCCGCCTTTGCAGGCTCTGTCCCTGGCCTATCAGGATCACCCAGCAGCTCTGTTGAAGGCAGCAACCACATCCCTGATGTGCTGGAGGCAGAGACAGGGGGTCTGAGAGTACCCAGGCACTGAGGACTGACCAAGACGGCTAGGGCTGCCACACCCAGGAGGCTGACATTATCTGCTGTCGGAGACACTGGGATGAGTGTCTCTGAGATGAGGCAGCAGGTGTACATGGGATGGGGTGGGGAGGCTGCACCACCACGGGCTAGGGAGGGAGAGGGTGCTCAGTGGGCAGGAGGGTTTGTGGGATCTGACTCCTAGTGGAGGCCAGCCCTTGCCTAGAGCTGTCAGCCCACATTCCCTCAGCTCTTCTCCAGTCTGACCTGGCCCTGAAGCTCATCCTGAATTCAACTCTGATACAGCCTGCCCCAGGCAATCAATAGATGCAGAGTTTGACCTTGGATTGGTGACTTTTCTCATTTTCCCAATTTCCCCATGTCCTCTTGCTCCTGCAGACTGACCATCATCAAGATCCATCCACAAACCAACCAGAAACTAACTTTACCTGGGCCTGATTTAGCGGTCCACACCCTTCCTGCTTGACCTCCAGCCCCATGCTAGGGTTCACCTGGAGCCTAATCCCGAACCCCCATTAGAGCTGTGAAAAAGGAAGCTGGGGCCACTGCCCCTGGTGGCATCTGCTCATTAGGGAGTCCACACAGCCCCCACACTCAACCCACAGAGAGAAGAGGACCGGTGACATCCTGTGACCCATAGCAGGATCCCTGGGAGTCCAGGCTTCCGGAGGACATTGGGATCTTGGATTTGTTTTTTGCACCATCATGCAGGCACAGGGTTGAATTTACTGGAGGGCATCAGTGCCACTAAGGAGTGAAATTCCACAGATGATTGGGATAGGTGGTTTCTTCTCTGCAAAATTGAACCAACCATTCAACTTTTGGTAACACCATGGGGTGATGCAGAGGGTGCCCCTCTCCTACCAGGCAGAGGCTGAGGCTGGTGGCCCTAGAGTGCAGTGTTCTAGGAACCTTGGGGATATCAGCCCTACCTTCTGGAGTAGTTCTATCTGGGATGGGCCTGGTCAATGAGGCCTGGCTGGTCCCGATACGAAATGCCAGGCACATCTGCGAGGGTAACCTTGGGAGCATCCCCTGCACCCCTGAATTTGGTCTCATGTTGGTTGGGACAGCTGGGGTGGTGGCTGTCATTGTCTTTTTCAGATGGGGGACATGAGGGAGCCTCCGGAGTATGGTCTCCAAATACTACGTCTCACTAAGGGAAGGGAGATCAGTGGGGAATTCCACGCCTGGGGCAGGAAAGACACATAAGACAAAAAAGAAAAAGACATCATAAGACAGATCTCTTATCCTCTGACTAATCAGGAGCCATTTAATTCCCTGGAGCCATGCGAGGAAATCTGATGCCCCTTTAGGAGATTCCCATTGGGAAAATATTCATCACTGGTGACCACCTGTCATCACCAATTAAATACAATGACAGTGGCTTCAAAAACATTAGATGGCTTGAATCCTAGAGTTCAGAGTGAGAATACACTTGAATTATTCACCCTGGATTGATGGCTGGGCCCTGGATCATCTGTGTGCAAAGCGGCTCCTTCCTAAAGCATGAAGCACACTCCTGGGTGAATGGAGCCCAGCTGCAGGGTTCTGACTTTACAGACACACTGCAGCGCTCATGAGAAGGAGGCGAACTGAAGCCTCAACCCTCGGCCTTCCTTGCAGCTATTGTCCATCGTATGCAGCTAACATTACTACAAGAGTGGCAATCTGTCATGTGTGGCTTTGCTGAAAGTAGCCCCAGGTCCTTGGAAGCTATTCTGCAATGTTCAATCTGAATCCGGTTAGTCCCCTCCATGCTAGAATCGTTTTCCAGGAAAATAAAAGCCAAGGGAAGCCCTAGGTTCCTGCTCCAGGAGGCGTGGCCGTATTCCAACCGGGGGAAGGTGCCCAGCCAGCTCTCCGCTCCTGCAGCTCCTTCTGCCTTGCCAGGAAGCACTAGAGCAATTTAGGAGATATTCACCAGTGACAACCAGCCTAACGGCACATGTACCACCCTGCTGGGTACAAGGCCAAAGACCACCACACCCTTCAAACAGAGCAACAACAAGTACACAGCCAGCAGCTACCTGAGCCTGACGCCGCAGCAGTGGAGGTCCCGCAGCAGCTACAGCTGCCACGTCACGCACGAAGGGAAAACCGTGGAGAAGACAGTGGCCACTGAAGGATGTTCTTAGGCCCCAACCCTCACCCCACCCACGGGGCCTGGAGCTGCACGTTCCCAGGGGAGAGGTGTCTCCCCCCAATCCCCAGACATCCAGCCCTTCTCCCTGCACCCAATAAGCCCTCAATAAATATTCTGATTGTCAACCAGACATCTTGTTTTATCTTAGTTTTCCTTTTCTTACATGTAATTCCTAACCTTTCCTGGGTTCTCTGGGGCGGATGGAATTCTGCATCCAGTGGGAAAGTCACCCAAGGGAGGAGACTCACAGCCTCTCTGAGGCATCTCTCTGGAGGGTCCTATCTCACCCAGTCACCCCTTCCCCAACTCTCTGCTGTACCCCTGAGCCACCAGCCTGGCATCAGCTCAGACCAGTGCAACACCCTCAAAATTCTACTTCTCAATAAGGACCCGACCGTGTAAAACCCAGGGTTTCCAATATGCCGTCTGTGTCTGGTCATGTGCCTGTGCTGAAGGGTCGCTGCTGAGGGGCAGGGATAGTTCCAGGTAAGGTCCCATGTCCCCGTCATCCCACGCCCCACCCAACCTGCCAGGGAACGGGTGAGCTCCCTGTGTTGGTGGGAACCATGATCCAGAGCAGAAAGTTGTCCCTGCAGAGTGGTCCCTCAAATGCAGTCCTTGCCCACCTGCGAAGGATGTGGAGCCTAGTGAGGACAGAGTGGTGTCCCTGAGCGGGGTATCGGGGAGAAACGAGGAGTGTTCCAGGGGCCCTTCTGTGGGCTAGAGGCAGAACACCCTTGAGCCCAGGCCATGACCAGAGCAGGAACAGGGTTGAACTTCCCTGTCCCATCCATGATATGCAGTTAGGAGACCATTTACTAGGTGAGGGGCCCATGGTTGTGCCATCATGAGGGAGGCATGAAAAGGCTGGAAAATGGAAAACTTCAGTGTAGTTTTCACTTTCATAAGGCACATTAGTTATGAAAGGCACTGACAAGTCCTGCAGTGGGAAAACAATTTTATATAACCTTACAAGTCAAGAATTCTGTTCACGGTCCCAACCAACTTAGAGAGCCCTAGAGTGCTCTTCAAGCCCCTGGTGTTCATGTCACTAGCGCTGGGACGTGGGGTAAGGCTGAGGCACACAGGTGATTTGTTGTGATCAAATGAGTCAGGCTCAGGGTTGACACTGGCCAGGCCAGAAAGAGAGCAAGGGGCTGAGATTGCAACTGTGAAGTCTCAAGTTCTAAAGTCAGGGGATATGGTAGAGTTAGATTATGGTTATGGCTGGAGCCATGATAGCCAGCCTGTATGAGGGTCAGACTTAGGTGGACTGGGTTGAATGAGGAAGACACCATCCCCAGCACAGAATGGGCATCCATTGATAGTCTGATGGAGGCTGTGTCAAAATCGTATCCACCCAAGAATCAGGGCCAAGTCACACTAGGTCACGGCAGGGTGAGTGTGACTTGAGGGCTACAGGCAAGTCAGGCTTTCATGGGACTCAGCTACCCTAGACCCCACCCCACCAGGCCCTACTCCCTCCCTCCCTTACATGGCTCAGCCCCAACATCTGCCCTTATAGCCCGAGGTCAGAGACACAATTGTCCCAGGGTCCCTGACAACGGGTGAGGTGGCCTTGGGAGACTCACTTCGAAGCCCTCCTCATCAGTGCTGGGTGCTGTCAGGCCCCTTCTTGGTGCCTCCAGGACATCAGAGATGTGACAGGTGCCTTCATCAGAGCTGCTGGGTGGCCAGGCTTGAGACAGAGCCTGCAAGGACAGGAAACTCTAGGGCCATAGTGGGGCAGAGAATGGGGTCCTCTTGGAGCTTAATCACAGCCACCCCTTCCCCAAATCACAACCTACAAGTTAGAAGGAAACTTAAGGGTCCTGATTCCCACCACCCCGTCTGGCCCCATTTCATGGATGTGAAAGCTGAGACCCCTACAGCAAAGAGGACCATGTTGGTCTCCACCCTCTCAATGGCCCTGTAGGGTAGGATGCCAGACTTTCCTCTGCTGTCCCAAGACTAAGCCCTCTCATTACTGCCTTGTAAAATATTACAGGAAACTGACAGCAAGAAAAGCAAACGGGAGGATAATACAGCTAATGTTGACCCACCCAAAATCAAGTAACTTCTCTTTTACATAGTTGTCTGAAGCAAATTGCAGACATCATGTCCGTTAGTCTAAATATTCCATTTGTGTCTCTAAAAATATGGACCAAAAAAAAAAAAAAAAACTACGTCCTTACAAACCTAAATAGAAATTATCAATAATTCTTTCATATCAAAAAGAAGTTTCCCATCAAATGCTTCACAAATGTCCTATGCTTCTTTCACTAGACCTGTGTTGTTATTGGTATTTTGTGATTTTGCATTTCATTTCTATGCGGATTCAATACGGTTTGAAATTGTGACTGGTGACTATGTTTTTAGACCTGTTCCATCTGCAAGTGTCTTCCTAATTGATTTCTAATTTCCTTGCAAGGCAGGAGCTGCAGGAGCTGAGGGCCGGTCCCAGGACCTTCCCATGGTCAGGATGCAGTCCGCAGCCTCCCCAAGCTGGAACCAAGCGCTTCTCCCTGCTTCTGCATTTCCTGAAAATGGGTTCTTGGACAGAAAGGTTTAACAAGGTTCAGTGTGACTTTTCAGCAAGACCACTTGGCTAGTGGGCTCCCATGTGGGGTCACCTATTTGTGACATCACATGGGCTTCACACTTAGTGTCCAGTGCTGTTAGATGGTATACGGATGCAAGGTGACTGCACTTCAGTTCGACCACCTTTTCCTTCTACTGAGTGTCTGTAAAGCCCTGCCCTCATATGTTCTGTGCTTCTCTAGGAGTGTGATTCTTATTTCAGTAAGAAATAGCATAGACATGTTGAGTCTTTCCTTTCATTTAGCATCTTAATAATGATGACCGTGTTGCCTGCCATCTTCTGAAGATGAACAATTATTTGGTATCATGGTGAGCTCAAAGTTATGTCACTGTATGTGACACATTTGAGTCCACCACGGTTCTATTTTATTGACGATGACAATGACCCACCGTGGCCCATTGGGTGCCTCTTCTGGTGGACTCAGAATTCTCCTGAAAGAACCCAGTGGACCTCGATGGCTTTCTGCTCTCTGTTCACAATCTATCCTGGGCACATCTTTCTCCTGCCTTTTGCCTGGAATTGCCCATTAACCCCGAGTAGACTGGTCCCTGGAAGTGGGAGGTGGGATTTATCGATCACACTGGGGTGCTACTCACACAGCCCTTTTATGTCAGACACTCCAGACACACCCAAAAATGAGACAAGACCCTGAAAGGATGACAGGGGCTTGCATCCAACTTCCTGGAAGTTGAGGCTGGCATTTCTTACTAGAACCTGGCAAGACCCAGCCCAAACTAAGACAACACCGGGAGGATGGAAGCGAGACCCCCCGAGTTGTGGTTGTGGTCACATCCCCCACTTGCAGCTGTGATGCAGGAAGCCGGGCCACTGCCCCTGGTGGGCATTTCCTCAGCAGAGTCCACACGCCTGCCTGACCTTCTCCAGCTGAGATGGCACAGTTGACCCCACTCACAGCAGGATAACTAAACTACTCCCTTGGGCAATGATGTGAAGCAAGTGCCAAAGTCATTGCACACTTAAATGGAGGGAATCAAGGATTTCTCGACATCATAGTTAATGAGGGTCTCATCCAATGTCTTGTGAATATCATTGTGTATATTTTTAGCTGACTTTCTGGTGCTGTCGCATATTTGTGGGTTTTAATGTAGTTTCTAAGTGGATTAAATACTTGAAATACTTGACGTTATCATTAGTGAAGGTGTTTTTAGGTCCATTCCATCTGCAGCTGTCTCCCAAATGGCTCTGGATTTCCCAGGCAAGGCCGAAGCTGCAGGAGCTGAGAGCTGGTCCCGGGACCTCCCAGAGTCGGAATGCAGCCACTGTGACCCTGAGCAGAAACCCAGTGATTCCCTCAACCTCTCTTTTCCTGACAAATGGTTCTAGCATCAAGAGGCTCAGTGGGGTTCAAGCTGGACACTGGCATAATCCCATCCCAGGACATGTGGCTACTTCCAGCAAAGCCACCCATGTTGTGTTGTCATTCTTTTAGTGTCATTGGTTGCTTGATAATCAATAACTTCGTGCCTCAGATGAGAAAAAAGACGGAGGGTCCATTAGTTGCATTTGATGATCAATAACTTCACGCCTCAGATGAAAAAGAAGGTGGAGCATCGATTGGTTGCATTTGATGATCAATAACTTTACACCTTCAGATGAAAAGGAAGGTAGAGGGTCAATTGGTTGCATTTGATAATCAGTAACTTCGAGCCCCAGATGAGAAGGAAGGCAGAGGGTTGAGGCTTCAATTCACCTCCTTCTTGTGAGCACTGCAGCATGTCCATGAAGGGAGGGTGCAGCAGCTGCCCTATGCACCCAGGAGTGGGCTTCATGCTTTGGGAAAAAGAAGAAATGTAAATTCCTCCCTTTTGTTCACCACTTTGATAACTGACGATCTGGTGCCCAGCCATCCTCCGGGGATGTAGTGCCAGAGTGAGCTCTAGCAGGTGAGGACACCTGACATGTGGGATCCACTGCAGTTATATTGAATTGCCAGTGACAATGTGGCGACAAAACATGGACATGTACCCCTAGGCGCCTCTTCAGGTGGCATCTGGTTTTCTCCCATTGACTCAGGAGCTTCCATGGCTCCTGATTTCTAGGAAGATGAGAGGTTCTGTCTCATCATGTCCCTTTCCTGCCCCAGGTCTGGGATCTCCCACTGACTTCACTTCCCTGAGCAGAAGGTGATATCTGGAGACCACATTCAGGAGCTCCCTTACGTCCCCCACATTTGAATAAGGCAATGGCAGCCACTACCCCACCTGGCCCACCAACATGAGACCAGGTTGAGGAGTGCAGGAGATCCTTCCATTTTACCCTGCAGGATGGAGCTGGCATTTTCAATGGGGACCAGCCAGGTCTCACTGGCCTGGCCCATCCCAACTAGGACAAGCCCAGGGAAGGCGGGGCTGGGACTCCTGGAGTCAGAGCTAGGTTCATGGGAAGGTTCCCAGGACACTGCACTCTAGGATAACCAGCTTCTCCCTGGAGGGAGACGGCACTCTCTGCTTCACCCCAGGGGGTGAAGTCAGTATTGAGTCAGCTCCACTAGGGAGACCATTTATCCCTGACTATGGAAATTCACTCCTAGTGACACAATGCCCTCCAATAAAATCATTCCCGTGATTGCATGATAGTTGGTGGGAAAACCAAATCCAAAATGCCAGCGTCCTCCAGGAACCAGGATTTCTAGGGATCCTGCTGCTGGTCACAAGATATCACCTGTTCCCTTCTCTCTGTGGGGGTGAGGGTGGGGCCGTGTGAACTCCCTCACGAGCAGATGCCACCAGGGGCAGTGGCCCCCAGCTTCCTCTATCACAGCTGCAGTGGGGGCTGGGAGTGGGGGCGTCCCAGGGAGAGTTTTTGTATGAGCCTGTGTCACAGTGTTGGGTGTTCGGCGGAGGGACCAAGCTGACCGTCCTAGGTGAGTCTCTTCTCCCCTCTCCTTCCCTGCTCTCCCCAAGGTACTGGGCAATTTTCTGCTGTTTTTGTTCTTTTCTGATCTTGTGTTGGCCTGTGGTGAAGCTTTCTCTCTGGAGCCCAAGTCCTAGCAAGGACCTCTCCCCTCCCTGTTCAGATGCTTGCCTGCCTCAGTGGGTCACCAAGACCCCTTCACCTCTGACCGCAGAGGTAGGGCGCTAGACTGGATGACCTTCTGAGACTCATCTGTCTGTCTGTCTGTCTGTGTGTCAGCCAGGGCCAGGCTGCTTCCCTAAAACATGCTCAGTTCTGTCCTCTCCTGCCTGGGCTTCCATCTGCCTAGAAAGCTTTGTGCAGGGGAAGCTGTGGCCCATCTCACAGGGGAGAGGGAACAAGGGGCTTGAAGGAGTGACCACCTGGGAGACTTTAGAAGGACACAAAACCCTCAAAGCCAAGATTGGGGAATGAAAAATCAGAGTCTCAGGGCCCAGTCCCCTGGGCTGTGGGACTCCGAATCCAGGCTGGGAACAAGGTAGGAGGTGCAGGGGCCTCTCCAGGTTTCTGTGGGCTCCCAAGGAGAGAGCCCTGAGCTGGCCTGGGACCCATGAAGCCCAGTCAGGAGGGAGGGGAAGGCTCTGGACTTGAAAGAGCCACGTGAGGGTCACAGAAGGCCATGGCGTGCGGGGAGGTGACTGTTGGCTCTCTGTGGGAAGCACCCCTAGAAGCAGGAACCCCTGATTTCACCAAGCCAGGCCTCGCTGGCCAGGCCCATCCCAACTAAGACAAGCGCCCGGAAGGTGGGCTGAGACTCCTGGAGTCAGGGCTAGTTCGTGGGAAGGTTTCCAGGATACTGCATTCTAGGAATACAGCTTCTCCCTGGAGGGAGAGGGCACTCTCTGCATGCCAAAGGAGGAAACTGTAGATTGGCCCTAACACAGACAGACTCTAGCACGGACTCCACAGACAGAGAAACCAGGACATACAGACAGTGGGACTTGGGTGAGCAAGGCCCTGACCCCACTGCAGAGGCTCAGGAGAGACAGATGTGGGTAGAAACAGAGTCCTTAGGTGAGACCCACTCTCCTCCAACCCAGAGCAGCTGTGCCCAGTGAGAAGTTTCTAGAGTGAAACCGACAGGAGGTTCACAGAGCTCAGAGAACACAGCCAGGGCCCAGAGCCAGACCGTGTCAGGATGACAGGGTGAGGCAGGGGCAGGCAGTTGAAGGTCCGCTGTCTGTACAAAAGCCCAGGAAAGCGTAGGAAGGTTTCCAAACAGGTGATGGGCAGGAGCCACGCTGAGAGGTTTTCTGACTGACAGACTTGTTTTAGGAATCTCATGTCACACCCTTCTGAGTGATACGTTCTGAGACAGTTTGGGCCACATCTGAGCGGTCCTGCACTGGCACTGCGGAGCCAGACCCATCCTCATGCACTGAGGTCAGGGACTCCCCAGGTGGACACCAGGACTCTGACCTTCTGCCCTTTGTCCCTCTCCCAGGTCAGCCCAAGGCCACCCCCACGGTCACTGTGTTCCCGCCCTCCCCTGAGGAGCTCCAAGCCAACAAGGCCACATTGGTGTGCCTCATAAGTGACTTCTACCCGGGAGCCGTGACAGTGGACTGGAAGGCAGATGGCAAC
>NW_016108065.1:332221-417603 GCF_001604975.1 Cebus imitator | reverse complement strand
CTCTTCAAGTGATGGGCCAAGACAAGGATGCAGGTCCAGGCCCAATGTGTCCAGGCCCCACACTGCACGTGCCCATGCGCTCTGGGTGCATCCCGTGCTGGTGACAGCCTTGAGGACAGGCTGTGTGGGTCACTGGTGCCTATAGGGGACTGCAGAGCATGTTCATGTGGGTGCATGTGTAAGCCAGAAGGAGCTGTCAAGGACAGCAGAGACCCCCACATGTAGAGATCCTGGAGGAAACCACTCTGCCAGTGAGGCCTATGACCCCCTTGAGGACCTCTCCTCTGTTCCATTGCAGCTCTGATCCAGCACACACAGCCCATAGGGAGGAACCTGCCCCACAGGCTCAGAAGGGGGACTCGGGCAGTGACCTGTGACCTGCTCCTTGAGAACAGCTGAGCCAAGGGTGCTGGAGCTCAGGCCTTGCAGGAGGGTCTGTGTCCCCGTGGTCAACGTCATTCTCCCCACAACCCCCAGTTGCCATTCCAGGCCGATCCCTCCATGAGCTTCAATGCTGAGGGTTTGGCGGGGGGCATCCAGGACCCTCCCTGCCATTTCCAGCTTCTCAGAGGGGTCCCAGCTGCACCATGTCAGTGGTGTCACCCGATGCTCACCTCCTCCTCCTCCTCCTCCCTGGCATTCCTGACACCAGCTGATCCCGGCCACCCAACTGCCCCTCAGAAATGTGATTACATGGAAAACAATTCCACACACAGACCGGTCAACAGCTCCCATGACTGGGGTGGATGAACTCCTAAGCCCCAGGGAAGTGATATTCAGGTCAGTGGAAGGCAACCCACCCGGGGCTCACCCACCCATGAGAAGAGGGGGCTGGACCCTGGGCCTTGTGAGCAGCTGCAGGGGGGCCTGGGTCGGGCATATCAGGAGGGTTTGTGTGCAGGGCTATATCACAGTGTAATGTGTTCGGCGGTGGCACCACGCTGACTGTCCTCGGTGAGTCCCCTTTTTCTCTTCTTCTGGGTCTAGGGAGAGTTCAGGGGACACTTTCCTCTTCTTTGTGCTCTGTCTGGGGCAGGGGTCTCAATCTTTCTGGGGTCTGCTTCCATTGCCTTTTTGCTGGCCCCAAACTCCTCCAGCCTCTCCCTTCTTAGGCACCAGATGGGGCAGGAAGGGAAGATCCCAGTGACATCTTTCCGCCACCTGCTCACACCTGACCGTGCCGTTGCCTCATGGGCATTCTCCCTGGGCTCTGGGATGTTCCACTCCCTCCCTCAGAGTCTGAGGGCCAGGGAAAAGCAGAGCAGGGGATCAGGCTAGGGTACCAGGGTCGTGGGAAAGGGAAAGAATGCAGGAAACAGCTCAGCTCTTAGGGTTCTGGGTCCTAACTATGGGGTTGCTTTAAACGCCTAGAAAGGAAGCCTTTGACTGGGGACTTGGGGAAATCAAAGGGGACAAAGATGGAGGAAGAATGTCCTGTAATAAGGTGGTCCCAGCATGCTGGGTCCCTCCTCGTCCCCCAGGACAGGCAGGCTGCCGTGGACAGGGTGGGTCTCAGGACACTCAGGCCAAGGCTAGAGCCTTCCACTCACAAAAAAGGAGAGATCCCAAAGCAGATGCCAGGGGAGGAACTCCTGCTGGGCACAGGTGCCAGGGAACTGGCAGGGCAGACAGACATCCTAGAACAGCCAGATCTCCCAATATGACAAGGAGACCCTGTGGAACACACTCAGCCCCAGGCTCAGACCAGAAAACATACCTCACAGCAAGGCCTCATTCTCCTGGACTCCCAGGGACTCCTGGGGACCCGGCCCCGGGACTAACGCCCTCTCCCCAACACGGGAGCTCGGTGGGAAAGTGAGGTTGGGACTGCAGTGATGGCGCCAGGGGGACCCCTGGGAAGAAACTCACTCCTCAAAAGGGAGGAGAACCTCAAAACAGGACAAAGAAGCCCTCATGAACAGACACAGAGGGACCTGGCAGGGCTGTTGAGACAGAGATATTCCCTGAGGAAAGACGGGGGCCCAGGGCTAAACCCTGCCCCGCCAGCAGCGGAGAGCACAGGTGAGGTGAGGCCTGGCTGACAAGGAGGGGAATCTAGAAAGGAGGCTGGAGTGAAAGAGACCTGATTCTCTCCAGTCCTCGGACACTGAGGCACTTTCCCTAGGAAGGTGAGTGTCCCCATCACCGCCAAGCTGACCTCCTGCAGGATGGGCCCTGCCTGAGGTCCCTGTCCTGGGCCTTACTCCTGTGTCCACCTCAAGACTGAGGCCGGGAGCTCCCAGGTGGACACCAGGACTCTGACCTTCTGCCCTTTGCCCCTCTCTTAGGTCAGCCCAAGGCCACCCCCACGGTCACTGTGTTCCCGCCCTCCACTGAGGAGCTCCAAGCCAACAAGGCCACATTGGTGTGCCTCATAAGTGACTTCTACCCGGGAGCCGTGACAGTGGACTGGAAGGCAGATGGCAACAGCGTCAGGGATGGAGTGCAGACCACCAAACCCTCCAAACAGAGCAACAACAAGTACGCGGCCAGCAGCTACCTGAGCCTCACGCCGCAGCAGTGGAAGTCCCGCAGCAGCTACAGCTGCCACGTCACGCACGAGGGGAAAACTGTGGAGAAGACAGTGGCCCCTTCAGGATGTTCTTAGGCCCCCAACCCTCACCCCACCCACGGGGCCTGCAGCTGCAGAATCCCAGGGGAGGGGTCTCTCCCCCAATCCCAAGTCATCCAGCCCTTCTCCCTGCACCCAGTAAACCCTCAATAAATGTCCTCACTGTCAACCAGAAAGCCTGGCTTTGTGTTCTGTTTAACTGGACCAACCTGCAAGATGAACAGAATTCTTTTCACCTTGTGGGAATGGAGCCAGGGAATGGAGTCTGGATTGCTTTGAGGGGTAGTTCCACCGGCACCCAGAAAGGCCCAGAGAATATTCCAGAACAGAGCTTTGGGCAGCAGGTCCCAGGATTGCCCCTCTTTCCCATACATGCTGGGTTTGTGTGGACATGTCCACCTCCATGGCCTGGAGCCACCTCTCCTTGGTTCCCCATGGCCGCCAGGAGAACGAGTTCCCTCCATGGATCGTCAGGCCTCAGTCCCTGGACAGCCTCCCTCTCTCGAGCAGACCTTCCTTCTCAGGCCAAAGTAGCCTCTGCAGTCTGTGGGCCCTTGACCTCCCCAACTCCTTAGGGCCCCACCCTGTTTCTGACTCCCAGGATCCTGCCCTCTACCCCCACATCCATCTCTGAAGCAGGCACCCACTGGACTCTGACACTCTGGACCCAGGTCACTCACCCCACAGGCCGACTGGGTACCTCTGGTCCCACAAGTGTCACCAGTGTCCCAGTTTGTACTCAAGTCCCCTGGGGGATAAGAGTCAACTCTGCTCTCTCTCACCCCTAACTAGCCAGTCCCAAACTGACCACACCTCAAGAACCTAATGTCCAGGTGTCCATCGATAGTCACTGGGACCCGGGGAAGTCACAGTCAATCATGAGATTCCTGACCAGTGCCATAGACGTGCCTGTAAACCAACTGGTCTCCTTAAGAGCTGTATGTGGGGCGTAAGAACCCAGTTGATTATTGTCCCAGGAGGTAGCACAGGGTAGCAGGCCTGGGCTATGAGACAAACTCACATACACACATATTCACAAACATAAACATACATGCGCACCTCATATGCACACAGATATCCAAAAACAAACATGCCTGCATGCAAACACACACACACACACACACACACACACACACACACACACACACACTCCGGTGCTATTT
Organism: Cebus imitator; assembly: GCF_001604975.1. Classification (NCBI taxonomy): domain Eukaryota; kingdom Metazoa; phylum Chordata; class Mammalia; order Primates; family Cebidae; genus Cebus; species Cebus imitator. The sequence continues at coordinate 413,868 of NW_016108065.1, read as the reverse complement.
AGAATTACTACCACGTGGACATCCCACTGGGGCCTGTGCTAGGCATCCAGGACCCTCCCAGGGGCCTCAGTTCTCCATAGGGGACCAGCTCCACCTTCCCTGTGGCATAAAAAGGCTTCTCACTTCTTCCATGGTGACAGTCTCCAAAGGAGCCTAGCCGGGACACATGGCTTGCTCCAGGACATCCAGATGTGATGCGCAGATATGCCTCCTCCCCCTCCCCATTCTGGAGGGATTCCTAACTTCCAGGAAAGTGTGCATCCATCATAGGGACCAACCACCTCACCCTCCTATCGGGCAGACCTGCTTCATGACAGGGCCGCTGGACCCGGGCACCCGAGCAGCTGAAGCAGGGAATGGGTCCGGTGTGTCAGGAGGGCTCTGTGTAGGGGGCTGTGTCACTGTGTGCTGTGCTCGGAGCCGGCACCCAGCCGACCATCCTTGGTAAGTTTCCCAGCTTGTCTCCTCTTTGAGGTCCCAAGTGAAATGTGGGGAGCTTCTTCTTCCCTTGACTGTCTTGTCTGAGGCTAAGGTCTAAGCCTGCCTGGGTGTCTGGAACCTCTATCCCTCCTTGTCTGGGCTTCCACGTCATTGTGGTAACCCAGCCTCTCTGCGGTGCTGTCCTCTGGGGGTCCCGGCTATCGGGCTATGTTAACCACAGTGGCAACAGACCTTGGACTGAGGACTTGGAGAGATGGCAGAGGAAACAGGAGGAAGACAAAGATGGAGAAAGAATATCCTGGGAGAAGGTGGCCCCCGGTGCTGGGTCACACTCCCTTCCCCAGGACAAGCAGGACACCATGGACAGGGTGCTGGGTCTCAGAAAACTCAGCTCCTAAACGTGGACCCTTACCAATTCCCCCACTGGGGGAAGACCCCAGAGCAGATGCCCAGGACAAGGGCTCCTGATAGGGACGGTGACTGGGATGCGTGCGTGTTTGTCAGGGAAAACCCACTGGAGACTCAGATCCCCAGTATAACTTCTGACAACATGGAGACCCTTTCGAACAGACACAGCTCCATGTTCAGCTCCGAGAGTGAAAAACAATGCCTCAAATGGAAGGTTCTGATCAACTGGAATCCAGCTCCTGAGACCGACACCCACTCTCACCAGGCAGTGCCGAGGGGTCTCTGCAGGGAGATGGGATGGGGGCTGCAATGATGGTGCCAGGGGAATGTGTGGGCAAGAAACCCACTTCCTGTGAGAGAGAAGAGCCTGAGCCCAGGACCAGCAGCTGCCCTGCATGAAGAGATGAGAACAAGGGGAGCTGGTAGGAGGCGTTCAGACAGACACCCCCAACACAGACAGAAACCCAGGCTGAGAGGTGGTCCCAGATGGATGAAGAGAACTCCATCCCATCTAGTGCGGAGGGAGCACAGTTGGGTGTCCGTAGGTGATGGGACATATGAAAAAGAGGCAGATGCAAGACGGAGTTTGTGACTCCCCGAGAGTGGGGCACTGGAGAGCCTCCCATTTGACAGTGAGTGTCTCCGCTCACCACTGACCTGACCTCACTCCAGCAAAGGTCCGGCCTGAGGTCCCTGCCCTGGCCTTAGTCCAATACTCACTTCAAGACTGAAGTCAGGGGCTCCCTAGGTAGACACCAGGACTCTGACCTCCTGCCCCTCGCTGACCCCACAGGTCAGCCCAAGGCCACCCCTTAGGTCACTCTGTTCCCGCCCTCCTTTGAGGAGCTCCAAGCCAACAAGCCCACATTGCTGTGCCTCATAAGTGACTTCTACCCATGAACCGTGACAGGGGCCTGGAATTCAGATGGCAACCCTGTCACCAAGGACATGGAGACCACCAAACCCTCCAAAAGAGCAGGAACAACTGGGCGGCCAGCAGCTACCTGAGCCGGACGCCTGAGCAGTGGAGGTAACACAGTACTTACAGCTGCCACATCACACATGAGGGGAACACCATGAAGAAGACAGTGGCCACTGCAGGATGTCCTTAGGCCCCCAACCCTGATCCCAGGACAGATTCCCTCCCACCACAAGTCATCCAGCCCTTCTGCCTACACCCAGTAAATTCGCAATAAATGTCCTCCTTGTCAATCAGAAAACATGCTGTCTGCTCATTTTTGTTTATACATTTTCCATCCTAAATTGACCATCTCCAAAGGTGAATAGAATCCTTTGAACTTGGGACAAAGCAGCTGCAAAGCATCCTGATGTTTCTCTGAGGCACATTTTGTTCATCACTCTATCCCCATAGAATGTTCCAGAACAAGGAAATAGTCAGACCGAGACATCTTGTTTCGTACCCACGTCTCTGCTGTGCTTCCTGATGCCCTGTGGACATGTCCACCTCTGGCTGCCCGGGATCACACTCTCCTAACATCCCCACGGCCCCAGGAGAACATCTCAGCCCCCTTCCCTGTTGCCCTCCGCCCTCACTGTCCAGATGCTATTCCTCCCTCAAGGTGTTTTTCCACCCCGCTCCAAGGCCACACGGTCACCCCACCTGTATTTCCTCTCATCAAAGCCTAGACTATGTCCCCTTCCTCCTGGGCACACTCTGTTCCCATCATCCCAAGGACCGTGCTCTCTGCCCCCACAGGGCCTCCCTGTAACAATCACTGATAGGACCCTTACCCCCTGGACCTGGTCACTCACCCCACTTTCCCCTCTGGGTGCCTCTCATCCCACATGTGTCACTGGATGTCCCAGCTGTATTTAAAGTTCCTAGGTGACAAGTGTCAGCTCCTCACTGACGCCACTATGAGTGCCTAACGTCCTGAGTGCACAAGTTGTCAATTGGCTGGGGAGTTGAGTTCAAAGTCAAGAGTCAGATTCTGGGCTTATGCCAACGGCTTGGGTGAAGCTGACTTGTCTTTTGAAGAACACAGCATGAGATCTGAGTTCTAATACACAAACACACAAACACACACACTGCACACACGTGCAAACACACACGTGCAGACACACAGTGCGCACACACACACACACGTGCGCACACACACATGCCCGTGTTAGGCATTCATCTGGGAGGATCAGGAAGTGCCCAGGTAAAAAGGGCTTCAGTCAGGCCTAGGTTGGGACATGAGCAAAGCAAAGCTTGGACCTGCAGTCTCCAGGTTTTGGGACTAGAGGATTGCCCCTGGCCATGGGAAGATGGGGCGGGATTTTCTGTCCAGGCCAAGAATGAAACAGGAGAGGATGAGGACAGGATTCTGACCGGGGAGCAGCAGGCCACATCTCAGAGGTAGGTGAGGCGCTTGCTGTGAGGGACATTGTTGGGGACTGAGGGGTGCCTGGTGTGTGTCCGAGGTGTGAGCTCTTCAAGTGATGGGCCAAGACCAGGATGCAGGTCCAGGCCCAATGTGTCCAGGCCCCACACTGCACGTGCCCATCCGCTCTGGGTGCATCCCGTGCTGGTGACACCCCTCAGGACAGGCTATGTGGGTCACCGGTGGGCATAGGGGACTACAGAGCATGCTCATGTGGGTTCATGTGTGAGCCAGAAAGAGCTGAAGTAGACAGCAGAGACCCCCACACGTAGAGATCCTGGAGGAAACCACTCTGCCAGTGAGGCCTATGACCCCCTTGAGGACCTCTCCTCTGCTCCATTGCAGCTCTGATCCAGCACACACAGCCCATAGGGAGGAACATGCCCCACGGGCTCAGGATGGGGACTCAGGCAGTGACCTGTGAGCTGCTCCTTCAGATCAGCTTAGCCAAGGATGCTGGAGCTCAGGCTTTGCAGAAGGGTTGTGTCCCCCTGGTCAACGTCATTCTCCCCACAACCCCCAGTTGCCATTCCAAGCTAATCCCACGGTAAGCTCCAGTGCTGAGGATGTGGGGGGAATCCAGGACCCTACCCACCAGTCCCAGCTTCTCAGAGGGGTCCCAGCTGCACCATGTCAGTGGTGTCACCCGTCGCTCACCTCCTCCTCCTCCTCCCTGGCATTCCTGACACCAGCTATCCCGGCCACCCAACTGTTCCTCAGAAGTGCGATTACCTGGAAGACAACTCCACACACAGACCTGTCAACACCTCCCATGACTGGGGTGGATGAACTCCTAAGCCCCCAAGGAAGTGATGTTCGGGTCAGTGGAAGGCAACCCACCTGTGGCTCACCCACCCATGAGAAGAGGGGCCTGGACCCTGGGCCTTGAGAGCAGCTGCAGGGGGGCCTGAGTCGGGCATATCAGGAGGGTTTGTGTGCAGGGCTATATCACAGTGTGTTGTGTTCGGCGGTGGCACCACGCTGACTGTCCTCGGTGAGTCCCCTTTTTCTCTTCTTCTGGGTCTAGGGAGAGTTCGGGGGACACTTTCCTCTTCTTTGTGCTCTGTCTGGGGCAGGGGTCTCAATCTCTATGGGGTCTGCTTCCATTGCCTTTTTGCTGGCCCCAAACTCCTCCAGCCTCTCCCTTCTTAGGCTCCTGAAGCAGAAGGGTGGGAAGACCCAATCAACCCTTTCTGCTCTCTGCTCTGTCCTGACCCTGCCAATGTCACTCATGGGCATTCTCCCTGGGCTCTGGGATGTTCCACTCCCTCCCTCAGAGTCTGACGGCCAGGGGACAAGCAGAGCAGGGGCTCAGGCTGGGGTACCAGGGCCGTTAGAAAGGGAAAGAATGCAGGAAACAGCTCAGCTCTTAGGNGGATCAGGAAGTGCCCAGGTAAAAAGGGCTTCAGTCAGGCCTAGGTTGGGACATGAGCAAAGCAAAGCTTGGACCTGCAGTCTCCAGGTTTTGGGACTAGAGGATTGCCCCTGGCCATGGGAAGATGGGGCGGGATTTTCTGTCCAGGCCAAGAATGAAACAGGAGAGGATGAGGACAGGATTCTGACCGGGGAGCAGCAGGCCACATCTCAGAGGTAGGTGAGGCGCTTGCTGTGAGGGACATTGTTGGGGACTGAGGGGTGCCTGGTGTGTGTCCGAGGTGTGAGCTCTTCAAGTGATGGGCCAAGACCAGGATGCAGGTCCAGGCCCAATGTGCCCAGGCCCCACACTGCACGTGCCCATCCGCTCTGGGTGCATCCCGTGCTGGTGACACCCCTCAGGACAGGCTATGTGGGTCACCGGTGGGCATAGGGGACTACAGAGCATGCTCATGTGGGTTCATGTGTGAGCCAGAAAGAGCTGAAGTAGACAGCAGAGACCCCCACACGTAGAGATCCCGGAGGAAACCACTCTGCCAGTGAGGCCTATGACCCCCTTGAGGACCTCTCCTCTGCTCCATTGCAGCTCTGATCCAGCACACACAGCCCATAGGGAGGAACATGCCCCACGGGCTCAGGATGGGTACTCAGGCAGTGACCTGTGAGCTGCTCCTTCAGATCAGCTTAGCCAAGGATGCTGGAGCTCAGGCCTTGCAGAAGGGTCTGTGTCCCCGTGGTCAACATCATTCTCCCCACAACCCCCAGTTGCCATTCCAAGCTAATCCCACCGGAAGCTCCAGTGCTGAGGATGTGGGGGGAATCCAGGACCCACCCCAACAGTCCCAGCTTCTCAGAGGGGTCCCAGCTGCACCATGTCAGTGGTGTCACCCGTCACTCACCTCCTCCTCCTCCTCCCTGGCATTCCTGACACCAGCTATCCCGGCCACCCAACTGTTCCTCAGAAATGTGATTACCTGGAAGACAACTCCACACACAGACCTGCCAACACCTCCCATGACTGGGGTGGATGAACTCCTAAGCCCCCAGGGAAGTGATGTTCGGGTCAGTGGAAGGCAACCCACCTGTGGCTCACCCACCCATGAGAAGAGGGGGCTGGACCCTGGGCCTTGTGAGCAGCTGCAGGGGGGCCTGGGTCAGGCATATCAAGAGGGTTTGTGTGCAGGGCTATATCACAGTGTTATGTGTTCGGCGGTGGCACCACGCTGACTGTTCTCGGTGAGTCCCCTTTTTCTCTTCTTCTGGGTCTAGGGAGAGTTCGGGGGACACTTTCCTCTTCTTTGTGTTCTGTCTGGGGCAGGGGTCTCAATCTCTATGGGGTCTGCTTCCATTGCCTTTTTGCTGGCCCCAAACTCCTCCAGCCTCTCCCTTCTTAGGCTCCTGAAGCAGAAGGGTGGGAAGACCCAGTCAACCCTTTCTGCTCTCTGCTCTGTCCTGACCCTGCCAATGTCACTCATGGGCATTCTCCCTGGGCTCTGGGATGTTCCACTCCCTCCCTCAGAGTCTGACGGCCAGGGGACAAGCAGAGCAGGGGCTCAGGCTGGGGTACCAGGGCCGTTAGAAAGGGAAAGAATGCAGGAAACAGCTCAGCTCTTAGGATTCTGGGTCCTAACTATGGGGCTGCTTTAAACGCCTAGAAGGGAAGCCTTTGACTGAGGACTTGGGGAAATCAAAGGGGACAAAGATGGAGGAAGAATGTCCTGTGAGAGGGTGGCCCCAGCGTGCTGGGTCCCTCCACGTCCCCCAGGACAGGCAGGCTGCCGTGGACAGGGTGGGTCTCAGGACACTCAGGCCAAGGCTAGAGCCTCCCCCTCACAAAAAAGGAGACACCCCAAAGCAGATGCCAGGGGAGGGACTCCTGCTGGGCACAGGTGACAGGGAACTGTCAGGGCAGACAGACATCCTAGAACAGCCAGATCTCCCAATATGACAAGGAGACCCTGTGGAACACACTCAGCCCCAGGCTCAGACCAGAAAACATNGACAAGTGTCAGCTCCTCACTGACGCCACTATGAGTGCCTAACGTCCTGAGTGCACAAGTTGTCAATTGGCTGGGGAGTTGAGTTCAAAGTCAAGAGTCAGATTCTGGGCTTATGCCAACGGCTTGGGTGAAACTGACTTGTCTTTTGAAGAACACAGCATGAGATCTGAGTTCTAATACACACACACACACACACACACACACACACACTGCACACACTTGCAAACACGCACGTGCAGACACACGGTGTACACACACACACACGTGCGCACACACACATGCCCGTGTTAGGCATCCATCTGGGAGGATCAGGAAGTGCCCAGGTAAAAAGGGCTTCAGTCAGGCCTAGGTTGGGACATGAGCAAAGCAAAGCTTGGACCTGCAGTCTCCAGGTTTTGGGACTAGAGGATTGCCCCTGGCCATGGGAAGATGGGGCGGGATTTTCTGTCCAGGCCAAGAATGAAACAGGAGAGGATGAGGACAGGATTCTGACCGGGGAGCAGCAGGCCACATCTCAGAGGTAGGTGAGGCGCTTGCTGTGAGGGACATTGTTGGGGACTGAGGGGTGCCTGGTGTGTGTCCGAGGTGTGAGCTCTTCAAGTGATGGGCCAAGACCAGGATGCAGGTCCAGGCCCAATGTGTCCAGGCCCCACACTGCACGTGCCCATCCGCTCTGGGTGCATCCCGTGCTGGTGACACCCCTCAGGACAGGCTATGTGGGTCACCGGTGGGCATAGGGGACTACAGAGCATGCTCATGTGGGTGCATGTGTGAGCCAGAAAGAGCTGAAGTAGACAGCAGAGACCCCCACACGTAGAGATCCTGGAGGAAACCACTCTGCCAATGAGGCCTATGACCCCCTTGAGGACCTCTCCTCTGCTCCATTGCAGCTCTGATCCAGCACACACAGCCCATAGGGAGGAACATGCCCCACGGGCTCAGGATGGGGACTCAGGCAGTGACCTGTGAGCTGCTCCTTCAGATCAGCTTAGCCAAGGATGCTGGAGCTCAGGCTTTGCAGAAGGGTTGTGTCCCCCTGGTCAACGTCATTCTCCCCACAACCCCCAGTTGCCATTCCAAGCTAATCCCACGGTAAGCTCCAGTGCTGAGGATGTGGGGGGAATCCAGGACCCTACCCACCAGTCCCAGCTTCTCAGAGGGGTCCCAGCTGCACCATGTCAGTGGTGTCACCCGTCGCTCACCTCCTCCTCCTCCTCCCTGGCATTCCTGACACCAGCTATCCCGGCCACCCAACTGTTCCTCAGAAGTGCGATTACCTGGAAGACAACTCCACACACAGACCTGTCAACACCTCCCATGACTGGGGTGGATGAACTCCTAAGCCCCCAAGGAAGTGATGTTCGGGTCAGTGGAAGGCAACCCACCTGTGGCTCACCCACCCATGAGAAGAGGGGCCTGGACCCTGGGCCTTGAGAGCAGCTGCAGGGGGGCCTGAGTCGGGCATATCAGGAGGGTTTGTGTGCAGGGCTATATCACAGTGTGTTGTGTTCGGCGGTGGCACCACGCTGACTGTCCTCGGTGAGTCCCCTTTTTCTCTTCTTCTGGGTCTAGGGAGAGTTCGGGGGACACTTTCCTCTTCTTTGTGCTCTGTCTGGGGCAGGGGTCTCAATCTCTATGGGGTCTGCTTCCATTGCCTTTTTGCTGGCCCCAAACTCCTCCAGCCTCTCCCTTCTTAGGCTCCTGAAGCAGAAGGGTGGGAAGACCCAGTCAACCCTTTCTGCTCTCTGCTCTGTCCTGACCCTGCCAATGTCACTCATGGGCATTCTCCCTGGGCTCTGGGATGTTCCACTCCCTCCCTCAGAGTCTGACGGCCAGGGGACAAGCAGAGCAGGGGCTCAGGCTGGGGTACCAGGGCCGTTAGAAAGGGAAAGAATGCAGGAAACAGCTCAGCTCTTAGGGTTCTGGGTCCTAACTATGGGGTTGCTTTAAACGCCTAGAAGGGAAGCCTTTGACTGGGGACTTGGGGAAATCAAAGGGGACAAAGGTGGAGGAAGAATGTCCTGTAATAAAGTGGCCCCAGCATGCTGGGTCCCTCCTCGTCCCCCAGGACAGGCAGGCTGCCGTGGACAGGGTGGGTCTCAGGACACTCAGGCCAAGGCTAGAGCCTTCCCCTCACAAAAAAGGAGACACCTCAAAGCAGATGCCAGGGGAGGGACTCCTGCTGGGCACAGGTGCCAGGGAACTGTCAGGGCAGAACTCCCAATATGACAAGGAGACCCCGTGGAACACACACAGCCCCAGGCTCAGACCAGAAAACATACCTCACATCAAGGCCTCATTCTCCTGGACTCCCAGGGACTCCCGGGGACCCGGCCCCGGGACTAACGCCCTCTCCCCAAATAGGGGGCTTGATGAGAAAGTGAGGTGGGGACTGCAGTGATGGCGCCAGGGGGACCCGTGGGGAAGAAACTCACTCCTCAAAAGGGAGGAGAACCTCAAAACAGGACAGTGTCCCTGGGACTAACGCCCTGTCCCCAACAAGGGGGCTCGGTGGGAAAGTGGGGTGGGGACTGCAGTGATGGTACCAGGGGGACCCCTGGGGAAGAAACTCATTCCTCAAAAGGGAGGAGAACCTCAAAACAGGACACAGATGCCCTCATGAACAGACACAGAGGGACCTGGCAGGGCTGTTGAGACAGAGATATTCCCTGAGGAAAGACGAGGGCCCAGGGCTAAACCCTGCCCCGCCAGCAGTGGAGAGCACAGGTGAGGTGAGGCCTGGCTGACAAGGAGGGGAATCTAGAAAGGAGGCTGGAGTGAAAGAGACCTGATTCTCTCCAGTCCTAGGACGCTGAGGCGTTTCCCATCGGGAGGTGAGTGTCCCCACCACCGCCAAGCTGACCTCCTGCAGGAAGGGCCCTGCCTGAGGTCCCTGTCCTGGGCCTTAGTCCTGCGCCCACCTCAAGACTGAGGCCGGGAGCTCCCAGGTGGACACCAGGACTCTGAACTTCTGCCCTTTGCCCCTCTCCCAGGTCAGCCCAAGGCCACCCCCACGGTCACTGTGTTCCCGCCCTCCTCTGAGGAGCTCCAAGCCAACAAGGCCACATTGGTGTGCCTCATAAGTGACTTCTACCCGGGAGCCGTGACAGTGGACTGGAAGGCAGATGGCAACAGCGTCAGGGATGGAGTGCAGACCACCAAACCCTCCAAACAGAGCAACAACAAGTACGCGGCCAGCAGCTACCTGAGCCTCACGCCGCAGCAGTGGAAGTCCCGCAGCAGCTACAGCTGCCACGTCACGCACGAGGGGAAAACTGTGGAGAAGACAGTGGCCCCTTCAGGATGTTCTTAGGCCCCCAACCCTCACCCCACCCACGGGGCCTGCAGTTGCAGAATCCCAGGGGAGGGGTCTCTCCCCCAATCCCAAGTCATCCAGCCCTTCTCCCTGCACCCAGTAAACCCTCAATAAATGTCCTCACTGTCAACCAGAAAGCCTGGCTTTGTGTTCTGTTTAACTGGACCAACCTGCAAGATGAACAGAATTCTTTTCGCCTTGTGGGAATGGAGCCAGGGAATGGAGTCTGGATTGCTTTGAGGGGTAGTTCCACCGGCACCCAGAAAGGCCCAGAGAATATTCCAGAAGAGAGCTTTGGGCAGCCGGCCCCAGGATTGCCCCTCTTTCCCATACATGCTGGGTTTGTGTGGACATGTCCACCTCCATGGCCTGGAGCCACCTCTCCTTGGTTCCCCATGGCCTCCAGGAGAACGAGTTCCCTCCATGAATCGTCAGGCCTCAGCCCCTGGACAGCCTCCCTCTCTCGAGGGGTCCTTCCTTCTCAGGCCAAAGGAGCCTCTGCAGTCTGTGGGCCCTTGGCCTCCCCAACTCCTTAGGGCCCCACCCTGTTTCTGACTCCCAGGATCCTGCCCTCTACCCCCACATCCATCTCTGAAGCAGGCACCCACTGGACTCTGACACTCTGGACCCAGGTCACTCACCCCACAGGCCGACTGGGTACCTCTGGTCCCACAAGTGTCACCAGTGTCCCAGTTTGTACTCAAGTCCCCTGGGGGATAAGAGTCAACTCTGCTCTCTCTCACCCCTAACTAGCCAGCCCCAAACTGACCACACCTCAAGAACCTAATGTCCAGGTGTCCATGGATGGTCACTGGGACCTGGGGAAGTCAAAGTCAATCATAAGATTCCTGACCAGTGCCATAGACGTGCCTGTAAACCCACTGGTCTCCTTAAGAGCTGTATGTGGGGCCTAAGAACCCAGTTGATTATTGTCCCAGGAGGTAGCACAGGGTGGCAGGCCTGGGCTATGAGACAAACTCACATACACACATATTCACAAACATTAACACACATGTGCACCTCATACACACACAGGTATTCACAAACAAATAAACAAGCCTGCATGCAAACACACACACACACACACACACACACACACACACACTCCGGTGCTATTTTGAATTACTGCCACGTGGGCATCCCACTGGGGCCTGTGCTAGGCATCCAGGACCCTCCCAGGGGCCTCAGTTCTCCATAGGGGACCAGCTCCACCTTCCCTGTGGCATAAAAAGGCTTCTCACTTCTTCCATGGTGACAGTCTCCAAAGGAGCCTAGCCGGGACACATGGCTTGCTCCAGGACATCCAGATGTGATGCGCAGATATGCCTCCTCCCACTCCCCATTCTGGAGGGATTCCTAACTTCCAGGAAAGTGTGCATCCAACATGGAGGGACGAAACACCTCACCCTCCTATCGGGCAGACCTGCTTCATGACAGGGCTGCTGGACCCGGGCACCCTAGTAGCTGCAGCAGGGAATGGGTCAGGTGTGTCAGGAGGCCTTTCTATGTGGGTTGTGTCACTGTGTGCTGTGCTCGGAGCCGGCACCCAGCTGACCATCCTTGGTAAGTTTCCCAGCTTGTCTCCTCTTTGAGGTCCCAAGTGAAATGTGGGGAGCTTCTTCCCTTGCCTGTCTTGTCTGAGGCTAAGGTCTAAGCCTGCCTGAGTGTCTGGAACCTCTGCCCCTCCTTGTCTGGGCTCCTGGGTCAGTTTGGTAACCCAGCCTCTCCTGGGGTGCTGTCCTCTGGGGGTCCCGGCTATCCGGCTGTGTTAAACACGGTAGCAACAGGCCTCGGACTGATGACTTGGAGAGATGTGAGAGGAATCAGGAGGAAGACAAAGATGGAGAAAGAATATCCTGGGAGAAGGTGGCCCCCGGTGCTGGGTCACACTCCCTTCCCCAGGACAGGCAGGACACCATGGACAGGGTGCTGGGTCTCAGAAAACTCAGCTCCTAAACGTGGACCCTTACCAATTCCCCCACGGGAGGAAGACCCCAGAGCAGATGCCCAGGACAAGGACTCCTGATAGGGACGGTGACTGGGATGGGTGCGTGCTTGTCAGGGAAAACCCACTGGAGACTCAGATCCCCACTATAACTTCTGACAACATGGAGACCCTTTCGAACAGACACAGCTCCATGTTCAGATCTGAGAGTGAAAAACAATGTGACGATAGGACAAGCATCTCGTCACAATCAAAAGTGGGAACACGTTTTACCCAAGGCCTCAGTCTTGATGGGATTTGAACCTTGACACACACAAGTGTAAGTGTCTGGCAGCCCTAAGACATGGCAAGTCTCTCAAGTGCCTCAACAGAAAGTCGCTGGCCGTCTTTGGGAACATCTTTTTGGGTACACTTCTCCACTGGATTCCGAACCTTCGCTGGAAAACCCTGTCCCTCATCAGGACTTTCTCTGTAGGGCTCCCAGAATCTGGGGCTCCAGCTGCTCTCTGAGAGAAAGGTGTTGGGGGAGAGAACACGGCCCAGCCCCACCCAGCCCCTCCTGCATGGTCCCTGCTCCTTAGGGTGGGGGCACCTGCAGGGGTCAGGCCTGGGTCAGTGTGGGTGGGTCCGGGGAGGGACCATCAGGGCATCCTGGGGAGTCTCTCCCACGGTGCCTTTTTGACTTTCCTGTGGCTACTGTCACAAATGACCCCTAATTTAGTGGCTTAAAATATCACCCATTGATTCTCTCCCAGGTCTGAAGGTCAGAAGTCCAAAATGAGCCCTTGCGGGACTAAAATCAGGGTGCCAGCAGGGCTGGGCTCTTTCTTGGGGCTCTAGGGAGAAATCATTTCCAAGACTTTTCCAGCTTCTAGAGGATGCCCCTTCCTCCAGCTTCAGAGCCACAGCTCAGCATCCTCAAGTCCCTCTCCTGCTCTTCTCTCCCTCCCTACCTTTCTCTCTCCCTCTCTCCCTCCATCCCCGCATCTCCTCTCACTCTGACCCTCCTGCCTCCCTCTTTCTTTTATAAAGACCCCACCTTGGGCCCACCTGGATACCCCAGGATCATGTGCCACCTCAGGCCCCTTAACACCATCACATAGGCAAAGTCCCTGTGACCACACAACATGACACAGGGACAGGTCCAGGATTGGGACATGACTGTCCCTGGGGGCCTAATTCAGCCCACCACAGCTCCTTTCCTGAGTTACTCTCCTGTTCTCTGTGCCCACTCCAGGCCTAGCCACTTCCAGGGCCATCCCAGCTCAGCCCCTGAAGTCAAGAGGAAGGTGGCAGAGGGCTTTCCAGCAGAGCCAACCTGACTTCAGAGACCCTCAGTTCCCAAGACGGATGGATGCCCTCCCTGTCCCTGGTCTCCTGTGCTCCCTTCTCCTCCTGGGGTCCGAGGAAGGCACCGGGAGTTTAGCCACAGCTCCAGGGCACAGTCTTCCCGCAGGCCCCCTGAGACTAAATGCTCTCCAAGCCAAACCACCCTTGGAGAGAGATCCTATTAGGATCCTGGCCCTAGGATGGTGACATCACAGCCCAGAGAGCCTGAGTGACCTGCCACAGGCCACAGCAGGGCCCACCCCTGGCCCACCCCACTCCAGATCTCAGCTCTGGACCCCAGGTGCCTGGCTACATTCACCCCCCCTGGCCATATCTACCCACTGCATCCAGCTTCCTCCATGGGGAGCTCAGAGCCCACTGGACCCAGGCCCCCATCCTGGGACCCAGGATTCAAGTGACAGAGTTATTGGACCAATAAGGGATGAAGTCGGGGCAGGGGCCTCGGGTCAGATTAGCAGGATTCCTCATGCCCTGTCTCTTTCCTCCGGGTCAAATATCAGGTCAGGGCACTCAGGGGAGGGGCCATGAGAGAGTCCCCTCTTCTTAGAGACCCCATCCCAGTCCTGGTTCTAGATCCAGGGCTTACAGTGTCCCCCACCTCCAGGAGAGTCCGTCACTGGGAGGCGGCTCCCCAGTTCCCTCCATTTCTGGTCCCAGTTGCTCTTTCAAGATTCAAATATTCCTGACAACATCTTCATTCAGGGACTGTTCTCCCAAGGGAAGAACACATGGGGCTCTGGGTCTGGGGCCATGGGAAAGAGAAACCCCGGTCCTCCGAGCAGTAGGTGTTTGAGGGGGGCTGTTGAGTGGTAGCATGTAGACCTGACTTCAGAGACCCTCAGTCCCCAAGATGGACAGATGCCCTTCAAGGGAGCGGCCGCCCCAGGCATAGGCAGGCTCTAGGCTGTCAGGACAGGAGCACGTGGCCTTCTTTGACCCACCTTCTCCCTGCAATGAAATCTGTGGCCTCATTTCCCTGTGGTCACTGTAATTGGACCCTGCTCCAGCCCCCTTTCCCACTGACTAGGAGCTAAGGTTGATGCTGGGACTGGAACAGTGACCAGCCCCTGGTGACCCTGGCCCCATCCAGGTCCCAGGCCACCAGCCACCGATCATCCATGGTTTCCCAAGCACCCATATGTGCCCAGCCTGGGCTTGGGACCCAGCCTGGCCCTACCTGGCCCATGGCAGCAGTTCTCTCTTCCTAGAGAGGACCTGGACCACAGCCTCTCTGCCTCCACATCTCAGTATGAAGGGCCTCCTCCTGATGGTCATCTTAGGAGCACAGATGTGATCTAAGCTGTGATCCTGCCAGGATGCTCTTCGAGGGGGCAGCCTCGAAGTAATGAAATGCCTGGGCTGGAATAAGGCCTGTCTGTGACCTGACAAACTTTCCAGGGTTTCATGTTGGGGACATGTAAGAAATGGGGAATTGTGAGTGCGGCACAGCCCTTCTAGGGACTGCATGAGGAGCCCCCTAAGCCTTCACCACGGGGCACCCCAGCAGGGCCCCTGACTTCTGACCTCCCTCCATTGCCGGGCACCCCTGGCACTTCCATGTCACCGGGTCCCTTCAGAGCAGGGCAACCGGCCCTCTCCCTGACACCTCCTCGCTCCGACCCTCAGGACGGCACCCTTAGGCCAACCCATTTCCCTGTCACTCTCCACACCTAACAGACCCCTCCCTCTTTAGCTCCTGCCCCTAAATCAGCTCCCTGTCCCCCTGGTCATAACCTATGCTTCTCCCAACCTAGAACCCATCTTGGATGCTGCCTTCCCTCCAGCTGCCACCTCCCTCTCTCCTGCCCTTTACAAGTGGTAATCAAGGGCTCCTGGAGGCCATGGTCCCCTCCCTTCCTGCCTCAAGCCCAGCGGTCTCACCGTCACCCCATCATGGCCCCAGTGGCCTGCAAGTGACTCAATCCAAGGGTCCCCTCACTGTCCTCCTGTTGACCTCTGGATGGGCTTGGTAACTCACGTCATTCTCGTCATCTTGAAGCTCCTCACCCACCCACCCCTGCCAGGGCTACTCCCCTGGGTCCTCTCCTCTAGGGTCCCCTCCCCCTTTGTTCTGCTGCTACCCTGTGAGGGCCACTGGGAGCTGGCACCCTTGGTGACTCTTCCTTTTACTGTGTGACCCATGAACTGCCGGCAGGGAAAAGGGCTCCTTGCTCCTTCCCCGGCCCGACCCTCAGCCCTGAGGTGCCTCAGGCTTGATGTGCGCCCAAGGCTGCTGACCGCACTCTCCTGGTGCAGTCCTGCCCACCACAGCTCTGACGCACCGCGGGAGCCTGAAGGCAGGGGCTACACCCCTCATGTCCTCAGATGTTCAGCCAGGTGCTGGGATGGATCATCCATCAAGTGAGCCCCTTGATGGCCACTGCTCAACTGTGGAACTTCTCCCAGCTCTGCTGAAGATGCTACCTCACCTGCTACCTGGCCCAAGGCCGCTTCCAGGGAAACCCTGCACTGGTGTCTGTCCTCTTTATGTTGTGGGATCCCAGACCACCCTAGGAGGCACATGTCAGTGCCCCCCCATACCTTACAGATGAGGAGATGGAGGTTCAGAGAGCAGCAGCCTGCCCGGGACCCACAGCTGCTCTGGGCTGCACAGATGGTGGCCACTGGGACTCTGATCCCAGGTCAACCCAAGGCCACCCACTTCCTTAAGGCCGTGCAGAGGAGGCTAAACCTGCTCATGTCCTGCAGGTGTTCAGGGCAGCACAGTGGGTGCCCAGGCCCCTGACCTGAGGCCACCCTTTCCTCCTGAGGCCGTACCTGAGAAAGGTCAAGAGATGGTGCTGAGCGCATGAACCCCCTTATTGCTCTATGGGGTGGGGAGACCTGGGCTTCTCAGTCTCTGTTAATTCAGTGGGTGAAGGAAGCAGACAGGAGGGGAGTCATGGGGGTGTCCTCTGAGTCTACAAAGCAAAGCTGGGGCAGGTGTTCATGTGCCCATTTCACAGATGGGAGAACTGAGGCTCCGATGGGAGGGTTGATGACCCACCTAGAGTCACACAGTAAGTTACTGGCTGACCCACGCCCAGCCTCTTTTCATGACTCCTCATCCCTAAAGGCTTTAATTCATTCATTCATTCATCCATTCATTTGTTCACTGATTCATTCATTCATTCAATAAACTCTCAGCTATGGGCCAGGGTCTGGTGCATGCAGCCCAGGACCACCTGCCCTGGAAGAGCTCACAAGCTTGGGGAACGGCATGGAGCCCCCACTGCCCCCAACCCTGTCAAGTCTCCGAGGTTGGCACTCTGCCCAGGGAGTGTCTGGGGCAGCAGAGCATCTCCCCACACTTAGGAAAAGATTTATCGGAAAGAAGCATCTGAGGGAGCCCCAGCTGCAATCCCTGAGCCACACTTGGAACATCAGCCCCTCACTGGCCCTCACAGTGACCCTGAGGCCTAGAACTTCCATTGCCTACTTCATAGAAGGGACACTAACTGTGAAGGACACACTGGGGCTGTCCAGGCCGGCTTCACCCAGTCCAGGAGCAGCCAAGTCAGGCCTTAGCCCAGGCCTGTCTTCACATGCCACTGTGTCTAGCTCAGACCTGGGCCAGCCCCTCAGGAGTGATGGGCTCATGACACAGAAGGAGGGTAGGTCTGTGCTGGGGGAACCCCTCAAGTTACAAGGAAGAGTGTCACAGTGGGGGATGGGGAGGAAGGAACTCATCCTGGCCCTGGCCGTGCTTAGCTGCAGGCTGGGTTGAGGGAGTTGATCTGAGTCAGATTGGGGAGGGTGCCTGCAGCTTCCTCTACAGCAAAGCCAGAGCCCAGAATAGCCTGGGTGGGGGTGCAGGGCCCTGTAGGGGGAGGGGAGGTAGCTGCTCAGGGAGGGCCCTGTGAAAGGAAAGGACTGGGAGCTACCACTGAGGTGAGTGAGTGAGTCTCCCATCTGGCCCAGCCTCCTGTAGGGCCTGCAAAGCCACCAAGAGAGTGTCCCCAGCCAGGCCTGGACAAAGGCACCCTTACCCTTCAAACCCCATATTCACTGAGTCCAGGGGCAGGAAGAGGGGCATTGACACTCGCCTGGGGACAAGCAAACCAGGCCTAGATACTTCATAATGAGGCCACCAGATCCCAGGCAAGCACCCATTCCCCAACACAAAGGTCCAAAACCAAGTTTCCAGCCAACTAGAACATGAGAATTTTAGGGGACAGAGGAAACAGTCACTTTCCACTTGCAATGCCCACTGCTAATGACACAGCACAATGTTGAGGAACCCTGCCCCTCCTTCCCAACACGTCATCCTCTTCTCCAGGGTCTCTGTCACACCGGGGCCAGGTTCTGGATCCCCCCACCTGCCACACTATCAGGACACAAGTCCTTGATGTTGAGCCCACACTTGGGTTCCATCCCTGACCTCAGGACCAGCTTTTACAGCCCTGAAGGAGTTGCATGTCATGACTTGATATCTGTCCTCTTCCCTGTCCTGAATGAGACATGAAGGAGAAATGGCCCTAAATCTGCCCAGGGTCCCCCGCTCCACATATGAGATGCTCCAGTTCCCTCGAGGATTCAGAAGCATCCCTAGTTGACATCAGCGGAGGCCAGGCAGGCTATGTATTTCCCCAAAATGCTTAGTTATGCAAACACTCCAAGACGCACCCATGCCTCTTGCAATAACCCGAGCATGAGGACTCCCTCCTTCTGGGGTGATCTGGGGAAACTGCTCTGCTACATGGTCATTTTGAGGATTGCAGATGGGCCACGGAAATGTAAACACAGTGACATGAGCAGGGGCAGTAGGGTCAGGATCACGGTCAGTCTTTGTCACTTGGTCACTTGGGACCACATCAAAACTAACCCTGTTTGGCCAGTAATTTCTCAAGGATGGTCTCCCCCAGAACCTCGCAGCCTTGGGGAGGTCTAAGGGGAAGGGGATGACCTGCAGCCTCCATTTTCCAGGACATTGCACTGACTCTGGGAGCTGAGGTTGATGCTGGGGCTGGAGCAGTGTCTAGCCCCTGGTGACCCTGGCCCCATCCAGGTCCCAGACCACTGGCCACCAATCAGCTGCAGTTTCCCAAGTACCCATGTGTACCTAGCCTCAGTTCAGGACCCAGGTCTGGCCATGCCTGGCCCATTGTAGCAGTGATGGTGGGCTCTGCCCAGAGATCCAGGCCAGGGCTGCCTCAGGGACCCCCACCCGTCTGTGTCAGAGAGCCTGGAGAAATTATTAATAGCGCTCCTTCCACTCCCAGGAACATCCCAGTTTAAACAAGAAATTTTGGTTGCCCAAGCTCAGAGTAACTGTTTGCTAAATGACTGAATGATGTTCTTTATAATGGTTTATAATGAGGGGGAGGAAGCTGAGGCCCAGCCACCTAGCACTGTGGTAAGCAGTTCTGGACATTACAATGGGGCCAGGGGCCAGGAGAGCCTCACTAGGGGCCACATCCAGGCAGTCACCATGAGGTTCCTGGTCTCACACGGGCCCTGCCTGGAACCCTTAGCAATGAGCTCACTCAAGCCCAGCTCACAAGAGAACAAGAGGTGACCTCCATCTCCCCCTCAGCAACAGCAGAGCATGTGCAGAGACCAGCAAGAGACAACTCCTCTGGGCAGCCCTTGTCCCTGGGGAGACCACAGGCAGCAGGGAGAATGTCTCCTGGCTTTGGGACAGGAGCCAGGGAGGGGCTGTGTGACTTCCGTGGCTGCCATCACAGAGCATCCATGTCAATTCGGGGACAGAGTAGCCCATAGCTAGGGTGACCCACCAGGGCACCCGCAATGCATCTGTTTCCATACAGGCCATCCTTCATGGTGACCCCCTCTTCCCAGAGCAACATCAACACCCCTGATCTGGCCACGGGTCCCTCTGCTTCTTACATCAGGTCTGATGTCCACTGAGTGTCCAGGCACCAGAGCCTGGACCCCTCACAGGTGTCCCTAAGATGGGCCATCCCTGCCCACCCAGTGCCCAGCCTGTGCAGGGACATGTTGGGGCCTTCTGACTATGGAGATGACAGAGGAGAAAGGGGCCTCATCCTCCCAGCTGCAGGCCAAAGGGAAGCCTCCTACTCAGACCCTTAGATACACCCTCTTCTGACCTGTCTGGGGAGGAAGATGGGAAGTGGTGGTCAGACTTGGCCTGGGCTCCCACAGGGGACAGGAAGCTTGCAAAGGCATGGGCAGCAGAGAGCAGCTCCCAGAGAGAAGGGGTGCTGGGCCCCAGTGGCTGCTGGGCAGAGTGGTTAAAGAAGGTGAGACCCCAGACTGGCCAGGTAAGCCCCTTTTTCAGGGGCTGCCCAGAGCAGTCACATGTTCAGCTTTCTCCTGAGCACTTCCTGCTCCTAGAAACACAGCAGGGCCAAAGCAGGCACAGCTAGGTTCAGAGAGCTCGTGTTTAGGGGAGAGGCAAATCAACATGACAGACAAGGAGCAATGGCATGTAGGAGACAAGATTTGTGCTGGGAAGAAATAGGGCAGAGGATGGGGAGTCGGGAGCACCTGGCTGGAGTCTCATGGGGGGTGACATCCCAAGGGCCAGAGGCAGCCAGGGACTGAGGAGCCCTGACTAGGGCCAAACCCTGTGGCTAGAGTTGGTGACTCAGGCACAGCCTCAGTTTCCCCTCTGTGTCGCTGGGTTGATAATGGAACTGAATCCCTGGATCGGGGGAGGGACAATCAGATGGAAAATGGACATTTTGTTTGTCTCTGCCGTTGGTTGTTTTCATCCTTGGGCTGTTCCAGCCCCAAGCAGCCTCAGGCCAGCCCCCTGCCCATGCTGGGCTCTCCACAGGTCCTGGAACCCTCACCCCAATGCAGCTGGCCTGGTGAAACCAAGAGTGCCTGAGGCCCAAAATAGCCAGGAAACCCCACCAAGCCCCAGCCCTGGCAGCAGGTGCCTCCTTCTCCCCAGGGTTGGGGGTGGGGGGGACCTCAGTTTCCAAAGCTTCCACGAGCCCAGCTGGAAGAATGGTCCTGTGTCCCAGCATCAAGGCACCCAAGCCCCATGCCCAGGCTTGAGTTAGACAGGGTCTGGAGATTATGGTTAATCAATGGTCAGGAGTAGCATCTTCTGCTCCAGAAGCTTCTATTCATGCAGGCCCTGCCCCCTCCTTACAGCTCCCCAGGAACTGTTCTAAACACCAGGTCCAGAGCTGTGGCCAATTGGGGGGTACAGCCAGACACTTGGAGCTCAGAGGGGCCCAGCAGGCAGGTAAATCGACCCAATAGACAATAAATAGTGCCTATTGGGGCTGGCAGGGCTGGCTGGGGCTGGACTTGGGACTCTACAGGACACACTCCACCTGCTGCCCCCAGGCCTTGGACCCTTTGACGGGGCTGGGCCAAGGATGGTGAGGGGAAGGGAAACAAGGGCCCTTCTAAGAGCTTCCCTAGGAGCCCAGAGCCTGGGGCAATAATGAAGCTCCTGGAAGCAGAGCTGCCAAGAGGACTTCTGGGGTCCCTCCCAATGGACAGGACCTCAGACTGGTCAGTCACTTATTTATGTGTCTGTCCATCCATGTATCTGTACATGCACACACACACATACACACACACACACTCATCCTTCCACAAGCCTCCTGAGGCCTGGCCTGTGCAGAGCTCTTGACACGTGTTGTCCCATGCGAGGCAGGACTGCCCCAGCCCAGCCCCAGTGAGACCTGGAGTGTGCCTGCTCAGGCACCGTGGGAGGAGGAGGCTACGGCACTGGGGCGCCCCATTCCCTGTCCAGTGTCCCCCATGCTGGGTCTAGATGCTGAGGTCAAAGGGAGGTTGACAGGTATGAGGGACAGGCCACTGTGGGGAGGCCTGATGCCCCCTGCCCAGTGAGTAACCAGATCCCACCCACTGCCCCCATTACAGGCCTCCCTGTCTTTCTCCACACAGAGGAAAGGCTCCCAGGATATTCCAGGGTTCCAGGTTCTAATAAGACTCAGGGAGGGGACCAAGTACCCAGCCTCAGAGCCTGGGTTCACCCCTGCAGATGGCAAATCCCATCCACATGTGGGACTTCACCAGCTCATTCTCAGAGGGCACCAGCCTATAGCTCCCTTGGCCCAGGAAAGCCAGGAGCCAGGCCCACCACGCACAGCCATGGCACATGTCCTGACACATGAGATGCGAAGTCTAGGGTGGGCACCTAGACTTCCTCCCCACAGGCCCACCCACGGGGCTGAGCAGGGTGGCCCTAGACCCAGCCATCTTCAATCAACTATCCACTGCCATTCACTGGCATACCCACCACCATCCCCTCAACGTGCACAGGATGCCAGCCAGCCAGGCCAGTTTCTATGGTGAAGCAAGTGAGGAGGGTACTTGTCCCTGTCCAGTCCAGAGCTGCAACTGCAGATAAGACCTACCTGTGAAGAAGACAAGCAGCAAGGGATATTGGGGATTCCATGTGGTCAGCAAAGGTGGCCTTTTGGCAGTAGTAACCTCAAACAGGCCTAGGAGCTGGACCCAGGGCTGGAGGGAAGAGAGAGGACGGGTGTGCTGGGGGTGAGTGTGAGCAAAGGCATAGGAGTGACCACAGTGACCCTTCTTCCCACAGGGCCACAGAGTGCACAGGGGCCCTCATGGAAGCACCCCAAAAGCTCACCTCAAAGACCCTATACTCTGTCCCCTGTGTTACCTGGCCTGTCACTCTGCTTAACACCCAGGAAGTCCTTGGAATCTCTGCCATGTGATGGGCTCCAAGATGGACCAGGCTTCCATGGGGGCAGGGGACAAAGGAGAATGGAGGTCTGGGCCCTGAGTGGGACACAGGTAGTGACCACCTGGTGGAGGAGAGGGAATGAGCAAAGGATGCTAGGAGCCAGGCCCAAGGCAGGGACCTGCAAGGTGCACAAGAGTTCTCTCATGCTGATTCAGGTCAGTGGGTCAGAGTGTCCCAAGCCCCCAAGCCCTGCAGAGGGACAGGGGCAGGGACCAAAGACAGCAAGGCCAAGAGTAGAGGCCCTAAACCTCAGGTCTGACCAGATCTACCACTCCTAAAGGCAGTGTGTCCTGTGTTGAGATGCTATTGAATGGCTTTATTTTACCTGTACCATTGATAAAATATGCAGACATGTGCTATCCACCTGAGCCACTCAGGGATTCTGTAACGCCACAGCCAGAATCATAATCCCATTTCACAGGTGGGAAAACTGAGGCTCAGAGCAGTTAAATCCCAGAGAGGCAGAACCAGCTCTGGGGTGTCCTGAAGTCCAGCCCAGGGTCTCCCATCTGACAAATGGGGAAACAGACCAGGACAGCAAGGGACCTGCCCAAGCTCTCACAGGCGCACCTGTGTGAAGGGACAGTGTGGAGGGGGCCGTGTGGAGGGGCCGTGTGGAGGGGGCCGTGTAGAGGGGCCGTGTGGAGGGGCCGTGTGGAGGGACCGTGTGGAAGGAACCGTGTGGAGGGGACCGTGTGGAGGGGCCGTGTGGAGGGGCCGTGTGGAAGGAACCATGTGGAGGGGACCGTGTGGAAGGAACCGTGTGGAGGGGACTGTGTGGGGAGAACCTGTATAGAGGGCACCTACGTGGAGCACTGTTCTCTGCCAGAGGCCAGATTGTTCACTTCTTGCACCGTTCCCCAGTGGCAACACCATTTCAGGGATGCAGTAAAGGGGCCTGAGAGCAGCATGGATGAGTTAGGGCTACAGACTCTGATGGCCATCCCTGCCCTGGACACTAGGAGATGCAAGGAGGGAGCGTGCCTGGCAAAGGCCTGGGGGAGCTCAGAGCATTGTTCTTCCCAGAAGGGCATTGGCCATGGGAGCCCAGACCCCGGGTCAGACAGAGAAGGGGTGTCCCCATGCTCAGCTCTCATCAACCCTTGATCTTGGGCAATTCACTTCTCTTCTATAGGCCTCAGTTTCCTCATCTGCACAAGGGGGTGATAACAACAGTCCCTCCCCACAGGGTGAGTTTGGGGATTAATTGAGATGATGCTTAAGGTGTGCCTGGCCCATGGGGACCCTCACCTACCCCCAGTCATTGCCCTTGCCCAGGCCTGCGGGTGACACTGTGTGATCTTGGGCAAGTGCCTTTGCCTTCCTGGCCCCAGTCTTCCCTCTGGTCAAGGAGGAGCTGGGTCAGGCACCCAGTGTGCCAGCCATTCAGGAAACCAGCAGATTCCTGGGTGAAAGCGTTGGCCAGGAAGGCCTGGAGAGGCTCTGAGACCTGAGGTGGGTGTAGGGTGGGGACCAGGCCAAGGGATGGGGGTGGGGGTTTCAACTCCTCTGCCCTGGTGGCTCTGCCTGCAGCTGGCCACCCCTGGAAATCCCCAGGCTAAAGTTAACCCCAAGTTGGCTGAAACCAGAACTCAGAGCGACAAAAAGAGAAGAATAAGAGGAAGAGAAACTGAGCCCACGGCCACCCGGGCGTGGTATGAGCGACAAACAGGACCAGGTGTGGCCCAGGAGGAGCATGGGGCAGTTTCAGGGCTGCTGAAATGTTTGTGTTCAGGCTGGATGTTTGTGTAGCTCACAGGTGGGGGCAGCAGAGCCTGTGCCCTACCCCACCCCCTCCCAGTCCAGCCCCTGAGCCTGATGCTGCCCCCTGGCTGCCTCCCCACACCCTGAGCTCCATCCTGGGCCCCAGGGTCCACCAGAAGGCATCTCAGAACGAGCCAGCAGTGGCCCTGATTGTCAGCAGGACCCCAGGGAGGGGTGTGACCAGGGCAGGGCTCTAGAGCCCCCGCCCCGGGCCCTTCCCTGGGCAGAATGAGTGGGTGAGGGGGTGAAGAACAAGCACAGGCCTCCCAACTTCCCAAGCTGGCGATTCTGAGAGGCTTCAAGGCTGAGACATGGTTCGGCCTTTTAGGCCCTCCTGAACGTGTCCCCTGTCTCCATAGCCTAGGAACACATTCACCTTTGACCCAGAAATTCTGCTCATAAGAACTTATCATGGAGATGCCAGGGGACCACTGCAAGTAGATGCAAGGCCAGGGAGCTACAGCAAAATGTTACAGAAAAGAGTCCAAGAGCAGATGCCAGGCAGATGCCAGCCTCATATCCACATCCCCAGATGGCTTTGGTGGGGTACCACAGACCAACATCCAAACAGGGCACATGAGGAAAGAGGTTCCTATCCTTGTGATAAGCGCATGATCTCATGCCGAGAAAGATGTGGAAGGCGCCATGCCAAGGTGCTGACAGGTCCTCCTGGGCAGTGCAACATCAGAGACTTGCTTTATATTCTTTATGATTTTCCATTTTCTGATTTCTCAGAAAACAGGAATTCATTTTATAATCAGAGAACAAATCATTAAACTGATTTAAGATATAAGATCCTCTAAAAAAAAATGGTGTACTCGATGATTTGAATGGCATCTGAAAAGGCTTGAACATAATATTATCCCAAAGAGGTCATCAGACAAGATGTGACCCAATGCGTGTGCATGAATCCCTGCATCTGTATCCATACCTAGATGCATATCCATATCCACATCTATTCCCTGGGGCTACCCGTTGCAGGGGTAAACAGCACATAACGTTGGTTTTCATTTTGTATATCTAACTTTTTTCATTTTTCAACAATAATTATACATTTATTGTGCAGTTATGAAAAATAGAAGGTTTTTGTCACTTAAATCAGCATGTTCATTCCAATTCACTTGACATTCAGCAAATATTTCTTGTGTGCCTGCTACACTCCAACAGACAGGGTGCAGGGTTTGAGATTACACTGATGAGAAGATAGAGTGGCCTCTCTCGAGTAGTACAACAGGGGATTATATGGAAAGAGGTCACTATGATCCTAACACAGATTCACATCCTCTGCACCTTAGGTGCTGCCCAAAGCCCTGAAATTGTCTCACAGCTCCAGCCAGCACAGAAGCAGGAAGCCCAGGGAAAGTGGTTGAGCCATAAAAATGGAAAGAGATCACACCTGTAATCCCAGCACTTTGGGAGGCTGAGGCGGGAGGATAACAAGGTCAGGAGTTTAAGACCAGCCTGGCCAATATGGTGAAACCCCATCTCTACTAAAAATATAAAAATTAGCCAGACGTGGTGGTGGGCTCCTGTAGTCCCAGCTACTTGGGAGGCTGAGGCAGAAGAATCGCTTGAACCTGGAAGGCAGAGGTTGCAGTGAGCTGAGATCACACCACTGCACTCCAACCTGGGTGATAGAGCAAGACTCCATCTCAAAAATAAAAATGGAAAGAGAGGGTATTCAGGGTGGAATGAGTACCTAGCAGCAGACATTTAGCAAAGAGGATTGGAAAATGCACCCCCTTAAAATACAGTTAAACACAGAGGAGGGAGCAACTGCAAAAAAAAAAAAAAAAAAAAAAAAGTTGAAGCAATTTCCGCAAACAGCAAAAAAAGCCTTACTCCATAGAGTAACGGGACAAGGTCAGGTCAGGATCAGCAGAAGTTGAGGAGGAAAGAAGGAAGCCAGGATAGACTTTGAGAGTTTTTACCAGTTCCTCAGGCAGAAAGAACTGTATAGTAGGTCAGAGAATGGTATTTCTAGGAAGACCTCAGTTGACAAATTTCTCTGTCACTTGGAGGTGACAATCTACCTTGGTAACTCATCTCTCTCCTCACGTTCCAATCTATTTGCTATTGATAATATGAGTCACTACCTCCCATGTGTATGATGGGAAGTGCATGGGAGAATGCATGATAGTTCCTGAACAGAATATCTGGTTCCGTGAATGACAGAAACAGGTTAGAATTTATGATTGGAAACTCACTCTACATTACCTATAGCTAGTTTATTTTAATTACATTTATATTCATTATATAATAACTCATATATATTTGTTACTTCTTTTCTTATATTCAAAATGTCTCTACATAAATAAACTCTCCACCTACAGTCACTGCTAGATATCTATTCTATACACAGCAAGAAGCCAGACACCCTAGCTTACTGGTTCACTTTCCAGCTTCTCCCTAGAAAAAAAAATACAAGTTTTTTTTTTTAATATTACTGCTTTAATCACAGATCAGATAAAAAGGACAACATGCACAACCTCCAACTAAAATCCTGTTGCAGCCTAGACAGTGAAATGTATGACATCAGAAGACTTTAAAATTGCAGCTCTTTTTGGATCCCCCAAAGTGTATCCGCACTCTTCTTCAAACAGGCCTCTTCCTCAGAAGTCAGAGTCACCTTCACAACGTCTGAGATTCCATTCTGTCCCAAAATACAAGGAACACTAAGGAAGACATCATCCATTATTCCATAGAGACCCTTAATCATGGTGGAAATTGGGTGCACCCGCCTAAGATTCTTCATGATAGTCTCTGCCAAATCTGCCACAGAGAGTCCAATGGCCCAGGATGTGTAGCCTTTGAGTTTGATCACCTCGTAAGCACTCTCAACCACCTGCTTGTGAACCTCTTTCCACTGTTCCTTGTCTGTATCAGTCCCTAAATCTGGGTGCAGAGTCTTCAGGGAGACACCAGCAACGTTCACTCCACTCCATACAGGCACACTGGAATCTCCATGTTCCCCAAGGACCCACCCATGACAGCTTAATGGGTGAACTCCCAGCCTTTCCCCCATCAGGTAACGGAATCGGGCTAAATCCAGATTGCAACCACTTCCAATAACACGGTTTTTGGGAAAGCCACTTATCTTCCAAACCACATAGGTCAAGATATCCACTGGATTTGAAACAATAAGCAACTTGCAGTTCAGGCTGTATTTCACAACATTAGGAATGATGAATTTAAAGATGTTCACATTACGCTGGACCAAATTAAGACGGCTTTCTCCCTCTTGCTGACGTGCCCCAGCTATAATAATGACCAGCTTGGAGTTTGCAGTTACATTATAGTCTTTGCCAGAGACAATCTTTGGTGTTCCAAGGAAAAGGCTGCCATGCTGGAGATCCATCATCTCTCCCTTCAATTTGTCTTCAATAACATCAACAAGAGCAAGTTCATCTACCAAATCCTTCATTAAGATACTGATGGCACAGGCCATACCAACAGCACCAACCCCAACAGCCGTAATCTTATTCTGGGGGGTCTGTTCTTCCTTTAGAAGATTATGAATCAGCCGATCCTTGAGAATTGCCATTTTGGACTTGGAACCAAAAGGAACCAGGAATGCACGCAGTGGGATCCGGACTCGGGAGCAGCTGCTCCAGCCCTCCAAAATACAAGTTTTTAACTCAATTCTGTGAGTCTAGTACTGTGACCCAAAACCCAAAGGGCAGGAACTCAACAACCACCTCTCCATCCTGCCTGCCACCCTGCCCACATTCCCCTTCCAAAACCCTCACTGATGAAGGAAAAGATGATGTCCCCAAGAGGTAGAGCCAGTTCCCACATCTTCAAACTCCACCTCCTCCCCAGCAGCTAGCCAAGTGCCTGACTCCAAGGCTCTCAATAAACAGTTTGAATGGGGAAAGAAAGGGAGGGAGGGAGGGAAAGAGGAAGGAGGGAGAAAGGAGTAGGTAGATGGATGTATAGATGGGTGAGTAATTGATGGGTGGATGAGTGGGTGGATTGGCAGGTGAATGGATTAGTGGATAGTTGGGTGGGTGAGCGGATGGGTGGATAGATGAGTGGGTGGACTGGTAGGTGCATGTGTGGGTGGGTAGTTGGATGGGTAAGTGGATGGGTGAATAGTTGGATGGGTAGGTAAATTCTAATCATGAGAAGCACAGATTGGTGGTTGGCAGCTCTGTACAGAGGAGATGGGTTCCAATCCCCGCTCTAATCCTGACCTTGTGCCCTTTCCTTATGTCTCTTGTGTGATCTTGTGCCCTTTCCTTAATGTCTCTAAGCCTTTTCCCTTCACATGCCCTAACCATCTCACAAACTGCTGGGAAGAACACTGGAAGGACATATGTGCATGAAGACGCTTTGGAAATTCTAGCAAGCTTCCCAGGTGTGGCCTTAGCATTGGAGGGAACTTGGAGGTCATTGGGCTGTCTCTCCCTGTGGTTGGATCACAGTCTGTGGTAAGAACCTAAGCTTAGAGCCCAGATAGATCTGGATTTGTGTCCTGGCTCCACCACTTGTCCAAGTGTGACTGTCCTCCATGTGTCCTCCTCTGTGATGTGGAGGTGATGATCATGGCAGCTTCCTCTCAGGGCTGTGCAAGGATTTAGTGGGATCATCATGGAAAGCCCTGGGCACAGCACCCAGCAAGGGAGCCATGATGAATCTAAGGTCTGCCCTCCAGGTTCCCTAAAAGGAGGTCCAATCTCCCCTTTCCAGAGTAGGGTGTCCTACAGCCCATGGGATTGGAGAAGGGGCCTAGGATGTCTAGCTTATGGGTTCACAAACCTGAAAAGTGTCTGTATAAATGCTCATTGCAAGGAAAGATCTGTGGCTGTATATGGAAAGAGGCCATGACCCATAAAGGGTTAACCATAGTCCTCTCATCAAAGACTCTCCGTTAGGAAACAGACCTAAGTTCTGTCCACAGGCACTCAGTGGGTCAGGGGACAGCAAAGCACAGACATTCAGCCCAGCATGGAGGCCCTCCCCACCCAGGAGCAGGGCCTGCCTTGGAATGCCAGACCTGAGATAGGATTACTGCCACCTGGGAGCAGCATACACTGGTGAGAGGCAGGGGCAGGGGGAACACCACCAGGATGGGGAAAGGGGACAGCAGGAGCCACTATTTGAATCAAGCAGTAGAATCATAAGGAAATTGCAACTTTCTTTTAAAACGTGTCTTTCAAGATTGTCAAAATGGAGTTTTAATAAGAAAACTGGGCGAGAAAGACGTGACTGATGTCAAAAAACATCTCAAGCCACGTGCCCGGGGGACCTGCAGTTCTCTTGTTTGTGAGTTTCTGCTAATAAAAAACACACAAAAAGAGGAACCAAAACAAAAGGAAATCAAGTTTATCGAACACAGATGACATGGAGTTGACCAAAGCATCTGGAGCCGAGTTTCCAAGAGGCAGATCTCTCTCCTATCTCTGGGGCCATCCTAGGAGAGGTTCCAGGGCCCCCTGGCAGAGAGGTGCCACCAGGGACCTCAACCCTCAGGCGCAGGTGGAGGCAATAGGCGTAGTTGAGGCTACAGGGACACAGGTGTCAGCACAGCATAAGAGAGAGCCACCTTGTTTGTTTTCTGACTTCCTCTTAAAATACAGCTTATTGCTCTTGATCTTCAGTTTCAAATAATAACTACTCACAATAAACAACGTGTACAGTAAACAAGGAGTACAGTGAACAAAGTACAGAAAAACAAACAGGAGAAAACGATTCACCCCTTGTACTTCACCCAGAAAAGCCACTGCTAATATTTTGATGTATTTCTATTTTAGTTGCAAACTGTAACAACCATTAAATGAATACAATGAATTTGTAAAGTTTACCAAGTAGTAGTAGGAATGATGATTGCAC
The DNA here is from genome assembly GCF_001604975.1 of Cebus imitator. Lineage (NCBI taxonomy): Eukaryota > Metazoa > Chordata > Mammalia > Primates > Cebidae > Cebus > Cebus imitator. The sequence goes on along the minus strand of NW_016108065.1, from coordinate 384,362 downwards.
AACACTGTGAATGTACTAAATGCCACTGAACTGTACACTTTAAAATGGTGAATTCTACAGGATGTGAGTTTCACCTTCATTAGACTCTCAGGCTTGGAATACTGCCAATACCCCAGGAACCCTGAATTCATCATCTTTTTCCTTTCCCTTCAAGTATGACCTCCCGTGTGTGCCCTTCAATAAACTCTTTTTCAGCTTGGCCTGCTTTTGAACTTCATACGGATCAAAGGAGACCCTGTACACGTTCCATGGTTTGCCTCTGTCTCAACACTGACTCTTTGATATTGATGTGGATGAATTACTCATTTTCACTGCTGAGCGTAAGCCCACTATGTGGAGGTCCCGTCACTCCTCTGCCCACTCTGCAGTTTTGCCCAGGAGCAGGGCATGGCAAACACCCAACTGGAGTCCAGTGTGACAGTTTTTCCAGGGCCTGTCATTGTACAACACATCGTTTCACTTTGTTTTTCAAACATAGTGAATTCTCTCCTAATTAAAGAAGAAAAGTTTCCAGCACAGCCTGGAGATCTGTGCTCATTATATGTGGAATTCCAGACTCAGCCTTGCATTTCACATAGCAGATAGACCATGATAGATAGATGATGATGACGATGATGATGATGAAGAAGAAACATAGATGATACATACATACATATATACATACATACATAGACGAACAAAGATTCTCTACTTTTGTCACTTAACAGCACACCCATGCAGGTGTGGATAAACTTGGATGTCCATCACATTGGGAACAAGTAGCTCCAACAACACTGAGGCAGCCTTTTTCCAGGTCCCGCTGGACTATTAGGCTGCTCTGCTTGGGTTGTTCACTGTTCTGAGCAGGACACAGCCAAAGTCCCTCGCCCCCACTGCTGTGCAAGGATCTGATGACTGACTTGGGGTTGACCCTCTCTGCAAAGATCAAAGGTCATGCCTGTCTAACGCCTTGGACGCATGTCCCAAACTGACTTCCAGAAAGGAGAACGTGGGCTGCCCTACTGAGTGCCCAAAGAGACCCCCCTGCATCCACGAAAGGGACCCAGGAGGGTGTGGATGGAGAGGCAGCCACAGACACTGGACTTCCACCTGCCCCACCTGACCCCAGCTCTACACTGAGACTGGGGACGTAGAGGGGCCCCCAGGGCCTCCTCCAGACACCCTAGAGTATCCATGTGAGGTGGCCTGAACCAGGCCCCAAGCCCCCTCCTCAGGGGGACCTCAGATTCCTCCACCTCCGCAGCCTCCACTGTTACTGTTCTGTGTCTGTCTCTGGCAGCACCAACTACCCCCACTGCTAATGACCGCACCATTGGAGAAGAAGGCTCAGAGCTATAAGCTCAGCTTCTGGCTGTTCTGGGGATCTAAGAAGGCATGAGGACTGTGAGTGGGGACTGGGAAAGCTACCCCAGGTCAGGGGTCTGTGGGCTGGAGTCTGTGGGATGTGCACATGTGGGGCTGAGGGACGGCTTAAGAGGCCATCTTGGTGGCCACTGTCTCCACAGTCAGAGCCCAGGAAGGAGATTTGGTTCCTCCTGCACCAGGTAATTCCTAGCTCCCTAGTTCCCAAGGCTGCAGTGCTCATCTTGGTCTTCCTGGGGTGGCTGTGGGGTTCTCCCACAGCTTGGGAGGAATCTCAAGCTGTGGGAAGCCAGGGTGATCTCCAGCCCAGCACCTCCAGCAGCAGGGCCTGGTGTCCCCAGCTCTGCACTGGCCCAAGTCTCAGAGCCTGGGCTGTCAGCCCCTCATGGCTCCCAGGTGCCAGGGGGGTCTGGGGGACACCAAAAGAGTCAGAGAATGAGCCCTATCACTCAGCTACACAGGAAAAACTGAGCCCCAGAGGGGACAAAGGACTTGTCATGGGTCCCACTGGGAGCCTGCCTGCCAGTCTTAAAGCCCAGTGCTCCCCTACAGAGTGCTGTCACACCCCCATGGCCCTCACAAGGTCCCCTCAGCCAGGCTCCAGCCCCATAACCTGCACCCCAAGACTCCACATTGGCCACTCTGAGCAGAGGAGCCCTTGTGTCTTTGAGGAGGTCAGAGAGCCGGCACCTCCACCCCAGGCTACCTGGCCCCGGGCTCCTCTCTGGACAGGGGGCCCCAGTGCAGATCACACAGGCCCAGCCCTGCCTGTCTTCCTTCCTCAGTGCACACGGGGCTGAAGCCCGCTCAACACTAAACATTCCAGCACCTTGGTCCCGAGGCTCCTTGATTTACTGAATGTGAGGGATACGCAGGTCTGAGCAGAGCAGCCATCTCCCTCCTGCCTCCCCTTCCTTCCAGCCCTGGAGGCCAGAGTGACCCCACTGTCCTGTGCCCACCCCCAGCCCAAGGAGCCTCGGGACAATGTCTGGGACAGGAGCTCGGGGCTATAGGAAGATTGCCCCAGAGCAGGATGGCTGAGTGGTCGGGAGTCCAGCCATGTGATCACTGTGCACTGCACAGTGTCACCTGAACAGGGATGTCACTGTCCTCACCTGACTGCCCTCCATGGGCACCACGTGAAGGCATCCCACCTGCATCCTTGGCTGACACATCCCAACTGTCCCTGTACAGGGACTCCAAACACACATCCACATACGCAGTCATACACACACTCACACCCATTCATGCTCACACATTAATCCACACACATTCATACTCAGTCATCCACACGGTCTCACACACACACATACGCATTCACACACACCCCCACTCACATGCACTCACCAGAGCCGACAGCGCCCTCTAGTGTCTGCTGTTGTTCCTTCTCTACAAGGTCTCCGCCTTATCAGTCACAACCCCCAGAAGTCTTCATCTGAAACCCCAGGATGCACAAGTCTGGCAAGAATATTATCTCCTTTCACTGAGAGGGATGTGACCTGGCCACGGTCCCTCAGCAGGGAAGTGGTACAGCCCTCGCCCACCCCCCATCTATGGTCTGAGTACTCCAATTCCAACTAACTCCAGCTCCTGAGGCCCTGTCAGAGCCCAGAGGCTGGGCTCTCTCCCAAGGGAGGGGCTGGAGCAGAGGATTTAGAGGGCCTTGTATGCCCATTTTTCACATACACAGGGTGCACGGTCCCCTGGGAGGGAAAAAGGCACCTTGGGGGAGAGGAATTTCCAGGCCAGAGAGTCCCAGAGACGACTCTCCTCTGTGCCAGGTAGAATGGGGTGTAGAGGGGAGGGACTGGGCTTTAGGAAAACAGAAATGCCAAGAACATTGACCCACAGCAGGAACAAATGCTGGCCTGTTGTCAACTATCAGATGCTTTCACTAAGAGAGGAAATACAACTCATCAGGTTAGATTCCCCTCTGTTTCCCTCCCCCTTTTCCCTCACTCCACATGCAGCCACTCAACAGCTCTGGATGTGGCTTTACGCCCAGGTGACCCAGTGGTGGCCTCAAGGGCCAATCCCCGGAACCAAGTGCCACTGGGTGACACAGGACTGGAACAAACACCACATGATGCTGTAATTTGTGATGTGATGAGTTCACACATGGGATTACAGGTGTGAGCCACTGCTCCCAGCTCAACTGATATTTTTAATGCAACTGTAAATTGCATTCCTCTTTAATATTATTTTCCATTCACCTGCTGATGTACAGAAATATACTAAATAGTAGGCTTATAGATTTGAAATCGGATCTGGTAAATTTGCTACACTTTTTTATAGTTCTAAAAGTATATCTGTGCAGTCTGTGGGATTTGCTGCACAATTAAATGTGTCGTCTGTGAATGACAGCAAAGTTGTTGCCATCTTCTCAATGTCTATACTTTTCATTTGTTTCCTTCACCTTACTCCCCCTGCTGGTATTCAGGACAATGTGCAACAGAAGGGAAGATGATGGTCATTGCTGGGTATCCTTGTCTAAGGATGTTTATCAACAGTTCACTATTAAACACGATGCCTGCCGGAGGCTCCTTGCAGAAGTCTCTCACCAGATTAAGAAAGTTATTTTATATTTCTTGTTTGATTAGTGGTTTCTAAAAATCATTTCTCAGATTTTATTCAATGCTTTTTCTGCATCTTTTATTGTGATTTTTTTCTGTTTTAATATTGCAATTTGCATTATTCTTCTCATGTCGAACCGATTTTTCATTCTTGGAATGCATGAACCAGACTTGTCCATTATGTCTTAGCTACCACTATACCTGGAATTAGTGCCAATGAGGCATCATTTATTCTTCAGAATTGTTTCATTCTCTGGAGGAACTTGTGTAAGGCTGAAATTTCCTATCAGTGAAGCTCTCTGAGCCAGTTTTGGGTTTTTTGTTCTTGTTGTTTGCTTGTCTGTTTGTTTTGGGACAGTTGTTCTGTGGCCCAGGCTGGAGTTCAGTGGCACCATCTCAGCTCACTGTAACCTCCTCCTCCCAGGCTCAAGTGATTCTCCTGCCTCAGCCTCTGGAGTAGCTGGGATTACAGTCTCGTGCCACCAAACTCAGGTAATATTTGTATTTTTAGTAGAGAAGAGGTTTCATCATGTTGGCCAGGCTGGTCACAAACTCCTGACCCCAAGTGATCTGTCCACCTTGGCCTCCCAAAGTGCTGGGATTATAGGCATGAGCCACCACACCCGGCCTAACCCACTTTTCTTTGTGGGAATGTTTTTCACTACTGATTCAATACTTTTATAAGAATTGAGATTTTCTATTTCTTCTTGAGTCAAATATGTGTATTTGATGAGATTTTTCTAAGAGCATTCTCATTTCATCTCAAAGTATTGGCATAATGTTGTTAAAACAAACTCCATTACATTTTAGGTATCCCACATCTATAAAAACACCCCTCACCCCCAGCCCTATTTACACTCAATATGGGTGATTTGTGCTTTCTTTCTGCTGTTCTTTTTTTTTTTTTTTTTATATGGAATCTCGCTCTGTTGCCTAGGCTGGAGTGCAGTGGTGTGATCTTGGTTCTCTGAAACCTCTGCCTCCCAGGTTCAAGCAATTCTCCTGCATCAGCCTCTTGAGTAGCTGGGATTACAAGCGCACACCACCACACCCAGTTAATTTTTGTATTTTTAGTAGAGATGGGGTTTCACCATGTTGGCCAGGATGGTCTCAATCTGACCTCGTGATCTGCCCGCCTCGGCCTCCCAAAGTACTAGGATTACTGGCATGAGCCACCGTGCCGGGTCAAGCAACTCCTGTTTCTTAAGAAGTCTCACATCTGGGCACGCAGCAGTCGCCTCCCTGTGCTTCCGTACAAGTGGACAGCATCACCTAGTGGCAAAGTTGAGTAAATCCCAGACCATGTAGAGAGGGGCCAAGAGTATGGAAGAAGAAACACTCCCCTTCTCCCACCAGCACCCCCACAAAAAGTTTCTGTCCTCTTTCTTAACCAACCCTGGGACCCATCAGCTCCAGCAAAAACTCAATGCCTGGGGAGTTCCTATAGGAGGACCCTGCAAGTCTCCCTTTCTGTGGCGGCTGAGGTGGAGTGGCTTGGCTCCTGCGGTTGGAATAAGCAGTGGCCTCCTAAAGCAGTAATTCCCACTACCTTCCTGCAAACCACCTGCCTTCTCCCTAGATGAGAATTATCAGAAGGGTCCCTCAACCCAAAGCAGTCACCACAGCACTCCTAGAACAAGAGTTACTCAGCTAGTGTACTCAGAAGCGCTTGTTCACCATGAGCGCATCCTCCTGGAATCTGGACACCCATCTCAGGCCTTTCTTTGGTCAATTTCCCTCTGATTCTACGTGTCAGCCTTGTGTCCAAAATCTCAGTGGCCTAAATATCTCAACCTATGGTAGGATAGGTGGGGAAATGAGGATAGCCCCTGCAATAGCAAAGCCATTACACTTAGCCTTTGGCCACTAAAATCCCCTATGGTGGCAACAGGCTGGTGACCACTGAACACTCATCTCCTTTTCCACAGTGTATTCCTTTTCTTGAGACAGAGTCTCGCTGTATCACGCAGGCTAGAGTGCAGTGGTGCATCCATAGCTCCCGCAATCTCAGACTCCTGGACTCAAGTGATCCTCCTGCTTCAGCCTCCTGAGTAGCTGGGACTATAGGCACACACCACCACACTCAGCTAATTTTTGTAATTTTTTTGCAGAGATGGGGATCTCACTATGTTGACTAACTTGATCTCGAACTACTGGCCTCAAGGAATCCTCCCACCTTGGCCTCCCAAAGTGCTGGGGTAGTATGAGCCACCATCCAGCCTTCATAGTGCCCTGTTAAAGAAGGCATCTGTTAGCCCAGGAGTCCACTTTCCAGATCCCTAAAAGGGCAATGTGGGAAAAGATGATCAATCCAAACATCAATTCCCTGGCTGCCACTTCTACAGACGAGCTCCTTCTGCATCCTCAGGCAATCAGCTTTCCACCCTGAGGCTGATCCTCCAGACCTGGCCCCGCCCACCCACACACCCCTGGGCAATGTTAGGCCCTTCCATGGACCAGCTTCTGCTCATACTCTCTGGCAAGCGCCTTGGCCTCTAGCAGGCTATAGGTCACAGCAAAGCCATGCTCTCTTGGAAAAGTCTGAATCTCAGCCTTGCATGGAGTCCCATTCCCAAGCTCTTAGTTCCTTCACTGGCTGGCTTCCCTCTACATGAGTCAGTAGCTGCTTTCTGAATCTGCTACTCGTGAATGGCGTACAGTCCTGTTTTATTATTTTCATGAGTTCACCACTCTTTATAGTTTAACAACTCTGAAAAATTCCATGTTCAAATTATTGGTGTGGTTTGCCTCCTGAGTCTACCCTGATTGACACAATATCTTGGCATCGAAAGATGGTATGGAAATGGAGGTCATCTCTGAACTGTGTCTATGATTGGCCTTCAATCAAATGAAGTCAAATGAAGCCTCCAGGCATTGCATCTTGCAGAATGCAGACAGTCAGCTGCCTACAGCAAACTGCAGAAGACAAGCGTTGTGATCAAACCCTAAATGCTGGTCAGCCCCGTCTAAATCGGGTTAAAATAGGGATAGACATCAGCCAGTGAGAACACAGGCATCTTTCTTTGGAATGGCCATTTTGGGGGTGGGGGGTGGGGAGCAAAAAATGGATGCAGATGCTCTCTCCTCTCCAACAAGCAACGTGGACTACGAAGTCCTCAAGGATTTGTGAGATATAATCCCAGGATAACTACCCTAGAGAAGCCCACCCAGTAGGGTATAAAAGAAATCAAGAATTTCTGGTGGACCCAGAACGTGTCACAGCTTGGGGTCAAATAAATACACTCTTGCAAATGCCTCGGGCCTAGCTCCAGAAAAAAGTGACAGGACGGCCATGTGTTCAAAAGCTCATGCATTGCACAGCAAGGAAGAAACCAATTTTCCTCTAGCCTTTGCTCCCCTAGAGATGTCATATGGCCAGAGTAAGTTTGGACACTCAGCTCTCTTATCTTTTCAAATATTTCCCCATTTCCAAGTCGACAGAAAGAGAGGAAACCATCATGTCACCATAATGATGACGCCTCTAATGATGGTTCAGGGTGGAAAACTTCTGACTTCGGGGATGGCCTCACACAGGATGGACATGAACTTTGGTCCTCAAGACCCCAATGTCACATTTTTTAAAATCTGATAATCCCTCAATCAATGTTAGGGGTTTTCATGTAGGGAACCTCATGGAAGGTAAGAAGGCAGGAGAGGTGTAACCCACAGTAATTATTAACAAAACCAACATTCCAGGACAAACTACTGCTAGGGAGGTGGAATTTTTTTTTCCTAAATGATCCTTCACAAGTAAAATAAGGAACTGGAGTCCTTGGAACTGATTAAGCTAAATGGATGACAGAATACAGCTCAGGCGCTAAGATCATAAGCTTCCAACTGGCCACAAGGACAAGCAGCTTTTGAGCCCTTGGGTAACAAAGTCAGGCAATCTGGCCTGGCAACCAAGAGATGGCTGAACTAGAGGGACATCGACAATGGGACAGTCCCATTAGATGCCCTCTCTGCTGGAAGGACATTAGCTGCTGAGAATGACTGGATCCAAATTGTTTAGGTGATTCCCCCACTGCTCATGGGAGGAAGAAAAAGATCTAAGGTGATCGGAACCCCACAAAGCAGGGACACAGATGCTTTATGTCCTCTGAAGGTCTAGTTGTAAAAACAAGACCCAAAAGCAGCCTCTCGGTTTTTCACTGCTGGCCAGCAAAACTGGGAGAGGACCATGCTGTGATGTCCCCAGGATATCCTTCATGATTGCCACCAAGATCTGCTGAGATAGGTGCCCAGGACCTGGAAGGAACACTGGAGACCCAGGGATGCACATACCTTGCATGTTCCCTCAATGAGCCCAAACCAGACACACCACGGGAGAAAGGCCAGCCAGTAGTTTGTCGACATGAATGCAGGTTGATTATTCCAGCCTCTCATGAACAAGCTCCAAATATGTTTCCTTGTAAAGCAGTTATGCAGGTAAAAAATCACCTCATCAAAAATGAAGTATTGTCAAACTACCACAAAACACATGGCTAAAATATCTCGTCACCAGAGGGTTCCAGAGACCACCAAATATAATCCAGATTCAAGGTAGGCCAAGTAACAATTGCCCACCAGGTGGCAGAAATGCAGGGAGAGGGCCTGCAAGTACAGATAATTCCTGTTTCCCAGGTCCGCACATCCTCTGATGAGAGAGAGTCCGACTCTAGAAGAGAACTGCACAACTACTTAGTTGCATTAGGGCTCAACTAGGCTGTGCATGCTTCAGAAGGGGTCAGAAAAGTCAAATCCAAGTAGCAAGGGTTTTAGCCTATGAACCAAGGCGAGGCTAGAAAAACAAAATTGTTTGAATTTGAAATGAAGCCAGGAGGGTTGACTCACTGGGGCTTCTGATCCTCGAGCTGCAGCGGGAGATAGTGTGAGCAGTCAGCTGGGCATTCACATATAGAGTGTGGAAAACCTCCTGGGGGTGGAGACAGGGGAGCTCCACTTCCAGAATGGGCAATTGTCTGTGTGTGTGCATAAAATATTTAAGGTATATATATTTACTTAAAGTCTCTAGAAATGGCCTTAGGGCATATAGCAAATTAAAAAAAAAAAAACACTTAATTCAAGAAAATCTATTAAAACTTGGCAAGAACTGGGAGGGTCTGTGGCATTTCAACCACGACCTCCTCCATTCCTCCCACTGCCAGTGCAATGTGACAGACACTCCACTACAGGTGGGCGCAGCCAAGAACACAGCACTGTCTCCACCCAGCTCCCAGTCAAGGGCTGTGGTATTTTCCCAGGAAGGAAAATCCATCAGCATTTTTCTTCCCACTCCAGCTACCTATTGCAGACACTGAATTCAGGTGATTGTGGTAATCGGTTGAGGCTCTCTTCTTTTGCTCAGCCCCTACTTGTAGGACAAAAACTCTGTCTTGAGTACAACACACTGAGAATACTAGCACCCTCCCCTAGCTCACTTGTAAAGTAGAGGTTCCATGCTGTGAGAAGTGAGCTGGGAATGCCATAGACCCTCCAACAAGCACCCACTTCCTAAAGCAAGGTGTCACTCAGAAAGAAGCTACCACTGTCCCCACCCAGCCCCAAAGGCATAATCCAAAACTCCTGAAACATTTCCCCAAGAAGAAAGACAGGACATAGACAGCTCCAAAGCCCACCCCAAATGAACTGACTTTACTTGTGAATGAGTCTGATGTTCAACGTTAAGGGGACTCTCAATACAATGGCGCTTGGGGAAATTGCTAAGTCCATTAATGATATAAACCAGACCATAGGCCAGCTAGTTTATGAGAGAGAACCAGGAAGACACAGCTAAAAAGAGAAGTCTTGAGGTCAAAGCAAACCTCAAACACTGACCTCAAAAACTGTCCCTGCAAATGAGCCTGAGTTTAATTGAACCAGTCATCTCAATAAAGAGGTTTAAAAAAAAAAACAGCAATAACAATTAGGTATTCTGGTCAACATGGAGTACCAGAAACTGGATTTATTCTTAGGCCTGAAATAATTTTTAAAACAACATAAAACATTTTTTAAGTCACTGAACATGAAAGAAGTTCATGACAGATGAGAAATGAACAAGATGAGCCCTACGATTGCCCCAGATTACTGCACGGGGAGTTTCAGGCTGAAGCCCCAGGAGGAACGGATGTAGCCAGAGCCCACTGGCCTCCCCAAGCTGAAGAAACAGAGCTGCTTGGGATCCCAGGCCGCTGCAGTTCATAAGGCAGAGTGCCAAAGAGGAAGGAGCTTAACATAAAGAGAACGCCGCAAATATGAGAGTATAAGTATTCTACTGAGTAGTGATCAGTTGAGGCCTATGAGAAATGTACCTGAGGCCAAGAAAATAACTACCCCGAAGCATTAAACAGAATAATCCCCAGAGAAAATTCAGGACCGAGAATAACGCCTGACCTTATCAGCGAGTACAGAAAATCTCATAATTCATGAAGCATCAGGTAGAGTACTCTGAAGAATCTTCCTGATCTGTGAAGAAAATTAACCACAGACTTAATGCTCTTGTAGTCTCATGTAAAAATGTTCAAAGCAAGCTGGGGATACATTAAACTGTTTCAAAATAATTTAACTGTGTACCAGAACAACACTTAAAAATACAAAAATATCTATCTAGCACCCATCAAGATAAAACTGACAATGTCTAGCATTCAACTACAAATTAACATGCAGGAAAAGAAGTGGAAGAATATGATCCATAGTTAGGAAACTACCAGTCAGTCAAAACTGATCCAAAATTGACGTAGATAATAAATAGATAAGGACATTAAAGCAGTTATTATAATACTATTCCATATGTATAAGAAACTAGAGGAAAGATTAAACATTTTTGGCAAATAGAAAGTTTTTTCTAAAACCAAATTAAACTTATAGAAAACAGTGTGATAAAAAATACACCAGATGAAATTAATGACAGATTAGAAATTGGAGAAGAAAAGATTAGTGAACTTGAAGACACAGCAATAGAACTTATTCAAAATTATCAGAGTGTTACAGGAGTACAAAAAAGAACATCAGTGACCTGTGAGATAACTGTAAGTGGTAAAATATATATGTGGTTGAAGTCTCTGAAAAAGAAAGGGAGATTTGAAAAAAATTATGACAGAAAATTTTCTTAATGTGATAAAAACTATATACCTAGAGATCTAAAAAGTTCAACAAACCATAATCACAAAAACATGAAGAAAACCATACAAAGGCACATCATCTAAGAAACATCTTAAACATCCTAAAACAACTCAACTAAGAAAAAATTTTAAGTAGCCAGAAGAAAAAAATTACATTATAGACAGAAGAACAAAAATAAGAATGACAGCAGATTTCTCAGAGAAACAATGCAGGTGGCTAGGCACAGTGGCTCATGCCTGTAAGTCCAGCACTTTGGGGGCTGAGATGGGAGGATCGCTTGAAGCCAAGAGTTCAAGAGCAACCTAGCTAGGCAACATAGTGAGACCCTGTCTCTACAAAAAAAAAATTTTTTTTAATTAGCTGGTATGATGGTGTATCTTTGCAATTCTAGCTACTCAGAAGGCTGAGGCAGGAGGATCACTTGAGCCCAGGAATTAGTCTTCACTGTGCTATGAACACATCACTGCACTCCAGCCTGGGCAACAGAGTGAGATCCTGTCTCAACAAAATAAAAAATAAAAGACACAATGCAAGGTAGAAGAGAATGGAACAACATCTTTAGAGAATTGAAAGGAAAACAGTTCATCCTAGAATTCTTTACCTACCAAAAATATCTTTTGAAAATGAAGGCTAAGATTTTTTAGACATACAAAAGCTGAGCGTATCATCAGATTTTCACTATACGAAATGTTAAAGGAAGTCTTCAAGCAAAAAGAAATGACATCATATGGAAATCTGGATCTACACAAACGAATAATGAAAGGTGCCAAAAATGGTAACTATATGGATAGATATACAGACTTGTTCCTAATTATTTAAATCCCTTTAAAGAATATTAAACTATTTAAAGGAGAAATAATAACATTCATAAATCAAAATTTAACATTGATAACAAATGTAAAGTAAAACATACAACAATAGCACAGAGGCTAGAAGAGGAGAAATGAAGTACAGCTGGTATCTGTGGGGGATTGGTTCCAGGACCCCCAAAGGATACCAAAATCTAAGAATGTTCTAGAGCTTTATATAAAATAATGTAGAATTTGCATATAACTTAAGCACATTCTCCCATATACTTTAAATCATCTCTAGGTTACTTATAATACCTAATACATGTAAATTCTCTCTAAATAGTTGTTATACTGTATTGTTTTGATTATATTACTTTTAGAAATAAAATATTTTTCAATTTTAATTTTGGTGGGTACCTAGGTAGGTGTATGTATTTACGGGATACATGAGATGTTTTGACACAGGATTGCAATGTGTAATAATTGCATCTTGTAAAATCAGGTATCCATCCTTCTGAAGCATATATTCTTTGTGTCACAAACAATTCAATTACACTCTTTTAGTTATTTTTAAATGTATAATTAAATTATTATTGACCATAGTCACTCTGTTGTGCTATCAATTTATCATTCTTATTCATTCTTTTTAACTACTTTTTTGTACCAATTAACCATCCCCACCTTCCCCTCTGCCTCCCACTACCTTCTCATCCTCTGGTAACTATCCTTATACTCTCCATCTTCATGTGTTCAATTGCTTTGATTTTTAGATCCCATAAATAAGTAAGAACATGTGTTTGCCTTTCTGTGCCTGGCTTATTTCACTTAGCACAATGACCTCCAGTTCCATCTATGTTGTTGCAAATGACAGGATCTCATTAATTCTTATGGCTGAATAGTACTCCATTGTGTATATGTACCACATTTTCTTTATCCATTCATCTGTTGATGAACACTTAGGTTGCTTCCAAAGTTTTGCTATTGTGAGCAAACAATTGTGTGCAACAAACATGGTAGTGCAGATATCTTTTTAGTATACTGATTTCCTTACTTTTGGGTATATATTCAGCAGTGGGATTGCTGGATCGTATGGTAGCTCCATTTTTAGTTTTTTGAGGAACCTCCAAACTGTTCTCCATGGTGATTGTACTAATTTACATTCCCGCCAACAGTGTACAAGGGTTCCCTTTTCTCCATATCCTCTCCGGCATTTGTAATTGCCTATCTTTTGGATATAAGCCATTTTAACTGGGATGAGATGATATCTCATTGGAGTTTTGATTTGCATTTCTCTGATGATCAGTGATGTTGAGCACCTTTTCCTATGCCTGTTTGCTATTTGTGTCTTCTTTTCAGAAATGTTAGTTCAAATATTTTGCCCATGTTTTAATTGATTAGATATTTTCCTATAAAGTTGTTTGAGCTCCTTGTATATTCTGGTTATGAGTCTTTTGTCAGATGGCTAATTCACAAATATTTTCTCCCATTCTGTGGGCTATCCTTCACTTTGCTGATTGTTTCCTTTGTTGTGCTGCAGCAGCCGGGATGCAGGTCTCCAAGTCCCTAGGCTACACACAGCAGGGCACGCTGGGCCCAGCCCACAAGACCATTTTTCCTACTAGGCCTCTGGGCCTATTATGTGAGGGGCTATACCAAAGGTGTCTGACATGCCCTAGAGACATTTCCCCATTGTCTTGGTGATTAACATTTGACTCCTCTTCACTTATGCAAATTTCTGCAGCCAGCTTCAATTTTTCTTCAGAAAAAAATAGGTTTTTCTTTTTTTTTAATTTATTTATTATACTTTAAGTTCTGGGCTACATGTGCAGATCATGCAGGTTTTCTACATAGGTATATACATGCCATGGTGGTGGTTTGCTGCATCCATCACCCCATCATCTACATGAGGGTTTTTCTTTTCTATTACATTGTCACACTGCAAATTTTGCAAGTTTGGTTATTCTCAGCCTTTTTAGGCTGTTTTCTTCCCTTCGTTATAAATTTATCCATCTGTGGTCTTTATAATTACCGTCTTTATAGTTGGGTCTCTGAATGGACGTCCAACTTGTTGATTCCCGGCGCTAGAATCTGAGCAACCCACTGCTCCGGCCAAAACAGCGGCTTTAAGATTGATGGTGCTTTTCTGACTCTGCACCAAGAACCGCCACACCAAGGCAGCGGCAAAACTGCCTCACCGGCCTCAAGAGTCACGCTGGCGACACGTGGGGCTCCTCCGCTGGGAATCTCCTGGTGTGTGAGCAACAAAAATTGATCTGAAAGTGTGGCGTCCTCTCGTTCTCTGCTCTTTCAGTGGGAGCTGCAATCCCGAGCTGCTAGTGATCAGCCATCTTGGATCTCTCTCCAAATTTTTAAAACTTTTATGCTCTGCTTCCCTTTTAAAACTGTATGCTTTTAACAGCACCCAAGTCAATTCTTGAATGCTTTTCTATTTAGAATTTTTTTTTCCACCAGATACCTAACTCATTTCCCTCAAGTTCAAAGCTCCACAAATCTCTACAGCAGGGGCAAAATGCCACCAGTCTCTTTGCTAAAACATAACAGGAGTAGTGATATCTTTCTCTAGGTTTTGGAAATTCCCTATATCTCTTTAAATAAACTTTCTATTCATATCTCTTTCTCTACTTCTTTTTTAAGGCCAATAACTCAGATTTGCCATTTTGAGACTATGTTCTGATCTTGTAGGCATGTTTCATTCTTCTTCTTCTTTTTCCTTTTGACTCCTCTGACTGTGTATTTTCAAGTAGCTGTCTTCAAGTTCACCAATTCTTTCTTTTGCTTGATCAATTATGCTATTAAAAAACTTGGCAAGGCACAGTGACTCACAACTGTAATCCCAGCACTTTGGGAGGGCAAGGCAGACAGACTTCTGGGACTCCGGAGTTCAAGGCTAGGCTGGCTAGCCAAACATGGCAAAACCCCATCTCTATGTAAAAATACAGAAATTAGCCAGGCATGGTGGTGCACATGTGTAGTCCCAGCTACTCAGGGCTGAGGCAGAAGTATAACTTGAGCCCAAGATCTCGAGGCTGCAGTGAGCCATGATTGTGCCACTGCACTCCAGCCTAATCAACGGAGAGAGAGAACAAGTCTCAAAAAAACAAAACAAAAAACTCTAATGCATTCTTCAGTATGCCAATTGCATTTTTCAGCTTCAGAATTTCTACTTGATTCTTTATTATTTCAATCTCTTTGTTAAATTTATCTCATAGAATTCTGAATTCATTCTCTGCATTATCTTGAATTGCTTTGAGTTTCCCCAAAACAGCTACTTTGAATTATCCATCTGAAAGGTCACACCTCTGTTTTTCCAGAAATTGGACACTTAGTTCATGTGCCTTATTTAGTTTATTTGGTGAGACTGTGTTTTCTTGGATGGTGTTGATGCTTGTAGATGTTCTTCAGTGTCTGGACATTGAGGAGTTAGGAGCTCATTGTAATCTCAGTCTGGGCTTGTTTGTAATCAGCCTTCTTGGGAGGTCTTTCCAGGCATTTGGAAGAACTTGGGTATTGTGATCTAAACTGTATCTGCTTTAGGGGGCACCCCAAACCCAGTAACATTATGGTTCTCACAAACTCACAGAGGTATCACCTTGATGGTCTTAGACAAGATCTGGAAGAATTCTCTGGATTACCAGGCAGAGACTCATTCTCCTTTCTTTCTTCTCCCAAACAGAGAGTCCCTCTCTCTCTGTGCTCTGAACCACCTGGAGCTGGGGGTGAAGTGACACAAGCACCCCTCTGGCTACCACTAAGACTGCGCTGGGTCAGACCTGAAGCCAGCACAGAACTGGTTCTTGCCCAAGGCCTACTTTCACCACACCCTGGCTATGGCTTGTTTGCTCAAAGCCCTGGGGCTCTACAGTTGATAGACATAAAAGCTAGCCAGGCCTGTGTTATTCCCTTTGGAATGATAAGTTCCTCCAGGCTCTGGGCATGTCCCTAGGTGCTGTCCAGGACCCAGGAACTACTGTCAAAAACCTTAGAAGTCTACCTGGTGTTCTATTGTACTGCAGCTGAGTTGACATTCAAACCACAGCTGCAGTCCTTCTTACGCTTTCCTTTCCTTTCCAAAAACAGAGAAACCTCAAGCCATGGCCGCTGTCAGCAAAGGCCCATGAAGAGTCCTGCCAGACTATCACTGATATT
Source organism: Cebus imitator (assembly GCF_001604975.1). Taxonomy (NCBI): domain Eukaryota; kingdom Metazoa; phylum Chordata; class Mammalia; order Primates; family Cebidae; genus Cebus; species Cebus imitator. The sequence goes on along the minus strand of NW_016108065.1, from coordinate 368,368 downwards.
CCTTTAAGGCCCAAGGTCTCTTCAGTCAGGTTGTGGTAAATGCTACCTGGCCGGGGACTCACATTTCAGGACAATGGGCTACCCTCTGGCCCAGGACAGATCCAGAAATGCCATCCAAGAACCAAGTCCTGGAATCAGAGATCCCAAGAGTCAGCTAGATGCTCACCCCACTGTGGCCAAGCTGGTACCTAAGGTACAAGACAAAGTGTACTCTTTACTTTTTCCTTTGCTTTTCTCAAGTAGAAAGAGTCTTGCCCCATAGCAACCACAGCTGGAAATGTGCTGAATCTCACCTATAGTCAGCAAGTCTCAGAAGCTAACCCAAGACCTTCAACATAGTAGCTGGGTATCACTGCTAGTTAGTCAGGGCTCAAGGGCTCTTCAGCTAGCCTGTGATTAATTCTTCTAGGACTGGCTTCTTCCCATCAAGGCAGCAGGTTTCCTTCTGGCCCAAGGTGTGTCTAGAAATGTTATACAGGAGTTAGGTCCTGGACAGGAAGCCTCATGATTCTGACTGGTGTTGTATCTCTTTCTGTGACTGAGCTGGTATCCAAGATGCAAGAAAAAGTCCTCCCCGCTCTCCTCTCCTCAAGCAAAGCGAAGGGGTCTCTTTTGGAGCCTTGCACTGTGCAGCCTGGGGTTAGGGGGAGGAGTAATGTCAGCATTTTCTTAGCTACCCCTGTTAGTGTCTCAGTAGGTTGCATACTCCCGCCCCTGCCAAGGTCTACTGTTTCTGTGCCCAGTTCAGTGCTAGGACCTGCCTAGAAGTTGCAGTACTTGTGGCCTAGACGATCTTCAAGTGTATTTAGGGCATCAGGGCACTTTAGCTTGCAGTGGCAAGGCTTGTGGGAACTCCGGTTTGAACTACTGGGATCAATGATCCCCTTCTGTCTAGTGCTGGTTTAAATGCTCCCTCCATGGGCAGACATCAGCTGAGTCTAGTCCAGTTTTGTTTTTTGATATAATAGGGCAGCACTGAGTTTAATGCCTCACCATTGCTGTGACCTCCCTCTCCTCAGTGCATACAAATGCTCCCCACACCACACCACTGCTTCCAGGGGATGGGGGAGGGGTGGTGTCCATGATTCAAGATGATTTTTCTGACCTCTTTAGTGCCTCTTTTAGTGATATGAAGTAAAAACCAGGTACTGTGAGTGCTCCCCTGATTTTTGGTTCTTAAGAAGGTGCTTTTTATGTGTAGATTGTTGTTAAATCGGTGTCCTTTTGGGGATGGGGGAGGTGATTGGTGGAGCTTTCTATTCCACCATCTTGCTCTGCCACAAGTCTATTGTCATTTTTTAAAAATATTTTCAATCCATGAATGGTGGAATCCACAGATGCCTGTGAATACAGAAGGTCAACTGTATACCATTGTAGAATTCTTATATTATACTTAAAGTAATATCACTTAAAAGTAAACTAGATTAAGTTTAAATGTATACTACAAACCTTAAAGCAACCATTGAAATAATACAACAAAGAGTTATAGTTAATACACTAACAAAGGCGATAAAATGAAAGCACAAGTACACACACATTCATGCATATCAGTTCATCCAAAAGAAGAAACAGAGAACATGAACACATGGGACAAATAAAGAAGAAACAGCACAATGGTATGTTTAAGCACAACCACATCAATACTCATAGTAAGTGTAAATAGTCTAAACATGCTAACTAAAAAGCAGAAATAACCCAACTAAATGAAAAAGTAAGATCCAACAGTATGCTAGCTATAAGAAACCTACTTTAACTATAGATACAAATAGGCTAAAAACTAAAATGATAGAAAAAGATAGACCATGCTAACATTAATCCAAGAAAGCCGAAGAGGTTATATTAACATAAAAATAGATTTTAGAGGGCCGGGCGCGGTGGCTCAAGCCTGTAATCCCAGCACTGTGGGAGGCCGAGGCGGGTGGATCACGAGGTCAAGAGATCAAGACCATCCTGGTCAACATGGTGAAACCCCGTCTCTACTAAAAATACAAAAAATTAGCTGGGCATGGTGGCACATGCCTGTAATCCCAGCGACTCAGGAGGCTGGGGCAGGAGAATTGCCTGAACCCGGGAGGCGGAGGTTGCGGTGAGCCGAGATCGCGCCATTGCACTCCAGCCTGGGTAACAAGAGCAAAACTCCGTCTCAAAAAAAAAAAAAAAAAAAATAGATTTTAGAGCACAGGAGTCATCTTGCCACGGCAGAGATGTTTGTTGGATGTGCAAAAAAAGTTTAAAGATAACAAAGTGTACAGTATTAATAATAAAAAAGTTTAAAGGTAACAGTGTACAACATCCTTCTGGGTGGCCCGGGCAGGGGCTCTGAAGACTGAGTGCCTGTTTGGGGATCTTTCTCTCAGTGCTACTATTGAATTAGAAAGCCCATACATAGCTTTGTCTTGGCAACACTTTGGGTCTATGTCTGACCAAAGGACAAGTGAGTCATCTGGTCACTTCCAGATGACATCTGCTGCTCCTTCCTTTCTGGAAGTCATAAAACATGCATGGAGATCCAGAATACTCTGATTCCTTTCCTTCTTAAGATTATCTTTCCCCTAGTTCTTTTTAAGAATCATACATTGTTAACTGCAAAAGTTTTACATGCTCACTGTAAGAAGTGAAAAATGCATAAAAACTTAAAGAATGTTACCATTCCTCCCCCATCCATTCCTGTCTTTCTGAGGTAACCAGAGGCTATGTAGCTGTGTATCTTTCCTCCCCTTTCTTTTCTTTCTTTTTTTTCTTGAGACAGAGTCTTTTCTCTCTTGCCCAGGCCGGAGTGCAGGGTGTAATAATATGATTTAGGCTTACTGCAGCTTTGAACTCCTGGGCTCAGACGATCCTCCTACCTCAGCTGCCCCAAACTCGTCTAATTTTTTGTAGAAACAGGATCTTACCATGTTACCCAGTTTAGTATCAAACTCCTAGGCTCAAATAATCCTCCTGCCTCAGCTGCCACAAAGTTCTGGGATTAGAGGCACTAAGCTTCCTCCCCTTTCTCAGTGCTTATGCAAATGGACACATATGTAGAATTTTTGCATTGTCTTCACAAAAAGCAGTATTATATTGAACACATTACTCTGCAGATTGCTTTTTAACTTAATATATTAGAGTCCTAAAAGGTACAATAGATAAATACAATAGATACAGATCTAACTCATGTTTTAATCAGCTGTGTAATAGTCGTACAAATGTGTACTATTCAGCTCTTGCCTATTAATTGACACTTAGACTGTTGCCAGGTTTGTTTGTTTATTCTGTTGGTGCTTTTCATTTGTGTGGTGTGGATTCCCGAGATTGAAATTGCAGAGTCAGAAGGACATGTTTACTTTATATTTTAATAGCTATTGCTAAATGGCAATCCCCAAAGGTTGTTGACATCTGCATTTCACACTGGCTGCATATGAGCATGCCCTTTTCCCCAGGCTCTCCCCAGCCTTGACAGCTACTGCTTGTTTAATTTCTGTGTGTGCCAATCTGATGGGTAAGCAGTAATGTCTCATTGTAGCTTTCATTTTCTCTTCCCAAATGCTACTGATATAGGAGTTAAGAAGAAATCGCTTAGGCAGGTAGTAAGGGTATAGGAGTCCTTGGTAAGACTTTTCTCTTTTATACAAAGCAGCCTCAAATCACTTTCTTACTATGAGCAGCCTGTGAAGTCAAGCTGCAGACATAGACAAGCAAGCCAGGAGCTCATGCAGGTGAATACTGGCAGAAAGCAGGGACTAGACATGTTCAAGATGACAGATCCATATTCCTTTCTCCTTGTCAGCCACATGGACAGTAAAGAGCAGACAAGATGGCATTGAGCAACTGGTAAATCCATTTGCATAATAAGATTAGAGGGGTGGGGCAAGCAGCCTATGTATGTTCACGTCATACCTGATTGAACCAATCTGTGAGCCCTGTGTAAATCAGACACCACCTTCTCCAGCCTGCCTATAAAATCTGCTGCGGTTCTCTGTATCCTCCTTTTCAGACTTTCTCTCTCTCTCTCTCTCTCTCTCTCTCTCTCGTCTCTCGTCTCTCTCTCTCTCTCTCTCACACACACACACATACACAAGGAGCTGCTTCCCTCTCTCCTTTCTTCTATTAACCTTTTCACTCTTTAACCCATCCACATGTGTCCGTATCTGATTCTTTCCTTGTGTGAGACAACTAACCCCAGGGTATATGCCCCAAATAACGTAGCCATTTCAGCTGGGGGTTCTATTCTGAGATTGGGATCAGAACAGAAGGTAGAATCATCGCAGTGGTAAGTATGAAGTGAACCTCAAAATCTGTCCTTTCATTCCGAGGCTCTCTCAGCCTCCATTTTAAAATAAAATTATATCAATAACACTTATCTGTCAGTCATTTGAAAATATGCTTATCATGGCTGCCCTTCGTAAAGACTCAGATGTCAAGCTTATCGGGGAGAATATGGAGAATCCCTCAATACTCACAGGTCATTGGGCACATTGGCCATGCTTCAAACCAGCTTCCTTTCACAGAGAAGCTAACCATTGTGTGACGCCAGGAGAAGTCATGGACCAACTAAGTTTCTGGCCAGGGCACACCCTGGTGTTATTCAAATGTTTCTGGACTGAAGCTAGCCTCTGACAGCCCATCTGTGTGTTAGTAAAGGATCCCCAACTATCTTGTTGCAAAATTTTCCTCCTTTCTCCATCCACAGTTGCTATGTCTCCTGTCCTCTCTGTATGTTCAGTGTGTAGAAAGTTTTACAGTTCAGGGAAGTAATCGTGTTTGACAAGATCAGGTAACGTCATACTAACCAGGGATACAGCTCAAGAGAAGGCAACTGTAGGAACAGAGGGTCCCCCCATACACAGTAAGCATTTCTCTCTGCCCTTGGTCCGGAGAGCACATGGCATTTCCAGGCCTCTCTCTGCCCTTTGTCTGGAAAGTATTCGGCCTTTCAAGGTCAACTGTGCCACCTAGTGGAATAAGGATCCTCTCCATGAGGCACTTTGGCCTTCACCAAAACAGCCTCGCTTTCCAATTCTCTCCTGTTTATGTCTCTCTACTAGAAACCAGGCTTCATGCTGCTTCTGCAAATGGGAAAATCCTGCCTTCAACAGAAGGAGTAAAATATCCTCCAAAACCAAATTTTTGTCTCGATACTGTCCTGTCAGCAGGAAAATGGCCATTTGGTCCTTATGTTCTTTTAAGGCACCTATTCTGCCTCCAATTAGAATGATACTTAGTAAGGGGATTTAAGTTTGGAAGTTAACCAGAACCATTCTCTAAGGGTAAATGATTTAGCACAGGCCAAAATAGCAGGATATAAAGCTCAAACCAGCACACATCTTCCATTAAGGAGGGAAGTGCAACAGTTGCCTAAATGTCACATAGTCTGTCTTGAGATCCATTTATCAGGGAGCCAGGCAGGTCACACAAGTCTAGCAAGTCAAAGGGAAATCACAGGCAGAGGACTAGTGTCACTTGGGTGAGTATGACTAACCCTAGTTGTTTAGCTCCTCTGGCTCCATGACTGGGGGTCATGCCTGCAACCATGAGCGGCACATTTAACACAGTGCCAGGACCCAGGAATCACTGAGAAAAAACAGGAGGGGGAACAACCTCACTGTCTTTCTCTCCACCCTGGGTCACACCAAAAGGAAGAAGACTAAAGGGATGCCTTTTTCTCACTTCTTTTCCTAGATGGGTGCCATCTTCAGCCTGCACTCCCCTGAGTGCATTCTGATGCACAGGGACTCCTTTCACCCTAAGACTTTAAAGAAAAAGTGGCTCATTTTCTTTTGCACAAGGAAATGGCCTTTCTACTAGACCTTTGCCAGTGTTGCAAAAATCAACCCAGCTCTTCTAGAAATTATATCAGGCAGACCTAAAGAGAATAATTTCCCTAAGTTAGAAAAGCAATTTCCGGGGAAACCATCTGAGGGAACTACTGGGTGTCCCAGCCTTTCCAGTCTCCCTTATCTAGGGCCACTTCCAACCACACTACCAGCTCTTTCACCTCCACCATCTCAAAATTTCCCACGCCCCCACCTTCACTCTTATTCCTACAGGAAATGCCCAATGGAGGTGATGCCACTAAGGTTCAAGTTCCCTTCTCATTGCAGAACCTTAAGCAAGTAAAGAGAGACTTAGACCAATTTTCTAATGACCCTGATAGGTATATAGAAGCTTTCCAAAATTTAACTCAGATATTTGACCTCTAATGGAGGGATGTTATGCTCTGCTAAGGCAAACCCTAACTGCAGCTGAAAAACAGGCATCTCTGCAGGCAGCAGAGAATTTTGGAGATGAGCAATCTGTCTCCTATAATAGGCCAAAATGAAAAAAAGAAAATAGGGGAGGTGAAGAAATGGAGAAAATATCATTGCCAATAGGAAGGAAAGCAGTACTTCTTAACCAATCTAATTGGAACCCCAGAATTTCTATGGTGTTTTTCCTTCTTTCACAGTTTAAAATGGCTTGTACCTTCTTTATAAGGTTCTTCCAACCTGGGAAAAGTTAATTTTCTAAACCTTAAAATGCTTGGTTTGAGTTGAGTTAGGGGGAAGGGAGCCCAGAAGCCTGCCATGCTGGCAAAAGGATAAAAATTTCTTACCAGTCAGGCTTTTGACTCCTCTTTCCCTGTGCAAACCAGTAAAAGGGATAATAAGCATCATTGTTTATATTCTCTGTAAAGTTTTAACTAAGTTGGTCTTAAGCTGTAGCCAATCTGGTGTGCTTTGTGTGGCTTTCTGTATAGTTCTGTCAAAAGAACGGGTACTATAAGTTAGGATACAGACCCAGAACCCCATAAGCCTGCTGTTCAAGCAAGCCAAACAAAATGGTCAGTAACAAACTTGGCTACAGGATACTATCTTGTTTCATACCATTCATGTCATTTAGAAACATGACCTGTAACCACGTGGCAATACTTTGGTTTAGTCTCTGCCATTTTACAATGGTGGCTGTCTTCCTGTGCTAAGTCAGTTCCCGGGTGAGGGCCACAAAATCAAATAAGCCAGTTTGTCAATCTGGGTGGTGCCAGCTGATCCATCAGGGCAGGGTTTACAAAATATCTTATGCACTGATCTTGAGAGCAGTTAAGAGGGGGTCAAAATCTTGCATCTTCCAGCTGTGTGACTCCTGAGTCATGGTTTCCAATCTTGTGGCTAGTTTTTGTCTGGTCCCCAGACAAGAGCAAAGTTTATCTTAGGAAAGGATGGTTATCATCTTTGTTTTGGACTAAAAACTGTAAACCAGGCCCCTCCCAAAGTTGGTTTGGCCTAAGCCCACGGGTGGGCAAGGACAGCTAGGGGACTGGAAACAAAATGAAGTTGGTTGGGTTGGATCTCTTTTACTGTCTCAGTAACAATTTTGCAATTATAGCTTCAAAAGCTGCTTATCATCCCTTTAAAAATACTTTGCACACTCACGGTTAAGTCATAACCTAATTAAGGCTTGTTGGCTTTACCTGTGAGGTTAATTTTTATAAAGTTCAAAAGCCAAAACTCTGAACTGCTTGGCGTGGCTAAAGTCAAGCAACAAGAGATTTAAAAGAATTTTCTTAAAGAGCACTTAGCTTAATTAAAAGTGGATATTCAAGTTATAGGAATATTTAAAAGGCCTTGATGTTTTTTTCTTCTTGGATTTTGTTTTTCTGGGAAAAGAGTTTTCTCAATTGACTAAATTTTTTTTTCCATTTTTTTGTCTTATCACTTTTAATATATGCACAAGAGGCCCTAAGATAACTTCTGCTAACATGGAATTCCTTGGTAAAAACAGAGACCACAAATCCCATTGGGGGAGAGAACCTCTGTTTTCCTCACAAAACCCCAGGAATTAAAAACAAATACTTCCCTCTCAAAATCAAAGACTTTATTCTGTTTTGCATTGTGTTATCTGACAGTTTTAAGTTTGGGAGGCATCAAATTACCTCACATTATAGAGAGCTTTGGTGTCTAAAAACCAGGTGGGGAATATACTTAAGGGATGAATAATGGTAGTTATAAATCACAGAAGCATGCTCTTGGCCATCTGAAAGATATGGAAACATCTCTACCCCACCCCCCCCACTCCCACTGAGAGATGAGACTCCCATGGGAAATGGGCTGGTTACAAAATAAGTCAATTGTCATTGGGTTTTCTTGCAATGAAATGCATAGTAGAGGTACTGCACTATCTTCTCCCATAGTATCTCCCTCCTTTTGGGGATCCATTGCTGTAGTATTTTGCTTAATTAATCTTTATAGCAGGAATAATAGTTACCAATAAAAAGGAAGCATGAAAGTTTTAATATCACTGAGTCTGCTAGAACTTCTTATTGGGTTTGGTAATATGTTACACCATGGCTAAGCAAGAAGGTTATAAAGGAAAGAGTTATTATATAAGAAAAGATCTTGTATGGCAAATACTTGTTGCAAAGAGAATAGTTGGTTGTTTAAAACATGGATATTAAGAACAAGGGTTTATGCATGTTTAGATGGTTCATGGAAGTCATGAAAGGATTAAAAGGATGATAAATACTTCTAAAAAGAATAGTTGGTTGTTTAAAAAGAAAAGGTTTTAGGACAAGTCAAAAAGTTTAAGCATGTCTTAGATGGAAGTCACAAGGGGATTAATAATTGCAAGAAAGATTTAACCAAGGTTAACACTGAAGTTATTCTAGCCACCCAAATTCAATGCCACTTATTCTAAAAAGAATTTTACTTTTATATTAGTGTTTCAGCAGCATCTGGTAGAGGCAAACCAGTATCAGAAACCATTGAAATGACTGACAGCAATCAAACTCTAAATGGTGCTACAGATCAAACCACAAATGGACACACCTTTCTTCCAAGGACCCTTAGATCAACCCAGAAGGAGCCCTAGCTGCTGTTCCACACACATGCCCCTTTTCAGCAGGAAGTAACAAGAAAGAGTCATCATCCAATACCCCCAACGGCAGTTAGGGTTACCACTCCAGGAGGAGGAATGATATAGGAGGTAAGAAGAAATCACTTAGGCAGATAGTAAGGGTATGGGAGTCTTCCATAAGGCTTTTCTCTTTAATGAAAATCAGCCCCAAATCATTTTCTAACAAAGAACAGCCTGTAAAGTAGAGATGCAGACATGGACAAGCAAGCTGGGAGCTTGCATGGGTGAATGCCAGCAGGAACTAGGGACTACACATATGTAAGATGGTGGCTCCATCTTCCCCTCTGTCAGCACGTGTACAGTAAAGAGCAGATAAGATGATGCCGATCAGCCAGAAAGTCTACATGCATAATAAGATTAGGGTGAGACAACCAGCCTTCCCTTCATGCTATGTAAATGTCATACTCGATTGAACCACTCTGTGAGCCCTGTGTAAATCAGACACTGCCTTCTCCAGCCTGCCTATAAAATCTGCTGTGATCTGCCAACTCCCCCTTTTTGGATGTCTCTCTCTTGCAAGGAGCTGCTCTTCTCTCTCCTTTCTTCTGTTAAACTTTCCACTCCTTAACCCACCCATTTGTAGGCCCTCAAATACTTACTGAATGAAGTTGCTATATAGTGCTTATTGCTGTCTGTTATACTATAAAATCATCCTCTAATTTATTGTGTTGTTTCTCTTCTTTCCAAAAGTATGCCAGGCTCATGAGGGCAGGGCTGGGATTTTTGTCTATTTTACTAACTAATGTGTCCTTAACACTTACAATGGTATCTCACCCAGAGTTGGCAATGGACACTAATGCATCTGGAATTAATGATGACTTTTTTTTTTGAGACAGGGTCTTGCTGTGTCACCCAGGCTGGAGTGCAGTGGTGGAATCACAGCTCACTGTAACTTCCACCTCCCGGGATTACAGGCGCCCTCCAGCATGCCCAGCTAATCTTTGTATTTTTAGTAGAGACAAGGTTTTACCATGTTGGTCAGGATGTTCTCAAACTCCTAACCTCAAGTGATCCACCCTCCTCAGCCTCCCAAAGTGCTGGGATTACAGGCATGAGCCACTGTACCCAACCAGGAATAACTTTTTATTCTACCTTTTCATTTAATAATGTAATAAAAATATCTTTCTAAGTCTCTATAAACATAGAGATATTTTATATTTTGCATCGTACTATATTATATAGATATTTCACTGTGCACTGCATTACTGGGCAATTTAGACTGTAGATGATTTTTCACTATTACAATATAGTCAACATTCTTAACAGTAAAAATAACCATTACTCAAGCAATTATGTGCCTCTTCTAAGAATTTTTTGCCTTATATTTGTCACTGCTGAGATATTTAAAGCATGTATGTTCCCAACTATGTCTTGTTAGTACATTTTACCTTTTATACTTATCTTGAAAAAGTCTTTTCTTTAATGCTTTTGGGTTTTTTTCATTTTTCTTTTTTGAGATGGGGTCTCTCTGTTGCCCAGGCTAACATGCAGTGGCATAATCATGGCTGGCCATGGCCTCAACAACCTGGTTCAAGTGATCCTCCCACCTGAGCCTCCCAAGTAGCTGGGACCACAGGTGCATGCCACCACACCCAGCTAATTTTTGTATTTTTTGAAGAGACAGGGTCTCACAGTGTTTCCCAGGCTGGTCACAAACTTCTGGGCTCAAGCAACCCATACACCTCAGCCTCCCAAAGTGCCGGGATTGTAGGTGTGAGCCACCACACCTGACCTGCTTTTGATTTTGAATGGTACTTTATTTTATATTAACATTGTCGATGCTGTTTTATTTTTGTTTTCATTTACCTAAAAGACTTGTTGTTTTCAGCCTCTCCTGATAATTTTGGTTTAAGTGTGTCTCATGTCAGCAGCATAATAGTGATATTTTGGTTTTGATTGCAGTGGTTACCACTGCTCCATTCAAAGGTTATTATTGGTTTAGGAGGTATTTTATTCATTGTAAATGCTTCTCAGATTTTTTTATTTTGAAAGTAACAGGTGGTGACACAGGGAGGGGAGCACTACACACTGGGGTCAGTTGGGGGGAAATAAGGGAGGGACGGTGGGCGTGGGGAGTTGGGGAGAGATAGCAAGGGGAGAGATGCCAGATGTAGGTGATGGGGAGGAAGGCAGCAAATCAGACTGCCACATGTGTACCTATGCAACAATCTTGCATGTTCTTCACATGTACCCCAAAACCTAAAATGCAATAAAATAAATGGAAAAAAAAAAGAACAGTTACAGTCCAAGAATAAAATTTGAAATTTCCTCTTCATCTCTATGACCAATAATTCCAGGCCCCAGAAATATTTTGTTATATCCACTGGTAGAATTACTCCCAGGCAAATATAAACATATATGTGCACAAGTTTAATAGACATAGATAAAATTTTAATAAGATTATATGCATTATTTACCTTATTTTATGACTTAATAGATGTAATAAAATGTACATCTATTTTTGTATGCTGTTATATTTCATCATATTCATGTACCACAGTATTTTAACCAGTCTCTTAATCCTAGATATTTGTTAGATTGCTAAATTTTTAAATTACAGTATTTCAAACAAATTACACTCCTACAAATATTTCTGCTTTGGTGAGTTGCAAATACAAGTTTAGTATCCTTTCTCCAAAGAGCTCGAGACCGGAAGTGCTTCACATTTTAGATTTCCTCAGATTTTGGGATATTTGCATTATACTAGTAGTTATGATATAGGACAGGCGGGCCCCAAAGAGAGGCTTAGACCATGAAGGCTCTTGGCTTTGCCCAGGAAAGAATTCAAGAGCAAGCCAGAGGTAAAAGAAAACAGTTTTATTGAAGAGGTAGTGTCACAGCTCCATACTGCTTTGGCAAAGCAGGGATACCCCAAAGACAGTAGCAGTTGAGGGCAGTTTTGCAGTCACATTTATACCCACTTTTATTGACATGCAGATTAAGAGACAGTTTATGTAGAAAGTTCTAGGGAAGGCGTAGTAACTTTTGGGTTTTCAGGTCATTGCCATAGAAAGTGGCGGTAACTCCCAAGTGTTGCCATGGCAGTGGTAAATTGACATGATTGGAAAGCTGCTTTCACCCTGGTCCTGTTTTAGCTAGTCCTAAATCTGGTCCAGTGTCTGAGCCCAACCTCTGGAGTCCAGTCCCATCTCCTACCTCAGCTGAGTATCCCAAATTAAAAAATCCAAAAATGTTCTAATGAGTATTTCCTCATGTTAGTGCTCAAAAAGGTTCAGATTTTGGAGCATTACAGATTTCAGATTTTCAGATGTGGGACGCCCAACCTGTATATTAGTGGAACGCGTGAAGAATGGCAGCTTAAGAACAGCTATTCTACTTTTTTCACTTTCTCTCTTGTTTCCTGTCTTCTAATTCATGGTCAGAGGTTGTATGGAAGAAACATTATGGGAATTCTGCCCAGGGAATCATTCCTTTTGAGAAACTGTGAAATTCAGTGGGAATGTACATTTGTGAGAATTAATTCTTGGAGTTGGGCTAAAAGTTCTGACATGTAGTCCTCTTTTGATTTTCAGATAGGTATATCTCTTTTTGCCTTGAATATTGGCAGTAGTCATATTATGGACCTGACTGGGATAGGCACATCTTCAGGAATTGCTATTGGGGCTGGTAAGTAGAATTTAAGTAATACTATTTGCAGCAACAAACCTCCATCTTTATCATTGTCCGCATAAAACTCATAAACATAAAAACTTCCTTTCAACTTTAAGTAGATATGAAAGAATTATTGTCAAGTCATAGAGGAAAGTAGCCAAGTTTTTGACTTCTCAAAAGGATTCTACTGATTTCCATTCTACTTAGTATATTAATGGAGAGAGAATGTTTACATTCCTAAGAAATAAGAATGCAGCGAAGAAAGAACTGTTAGTAGGGCCGGGTGCGGTGGCTCAAGCCTGTAATCCCAGCACTTTGGGAGGCCGAGGCGGGTGGATCACAAGGTCAAGAGATCGAGACCATCCTGGTCAACATGGTGAAACCCCGTCTCTACTAAAACTACAAAAAATTAGCTGGGCATGGTGGCACGTGCCTGTAATCCCAGCTACTCAGGAGGCTGAGGCAGGAGAATTGCCTGAACCCAGGAGGCGGAGGTTGCGGTGAGCCGAGATGGCGCCATTGCACTCCAGCCTGGGTAACAAGAGCGAAACTCCGTCTCAAAAAAAAAAAAAAAAAAAGAACTGTTAGTAGATAGGTTAAGAAAAGACCATATGAACATTAAATACATATACTGATATATATATGTGTGTGTATATATATATATATGCATGTGTATATAGAGACACACAGATATAGATATATAGATATATATGCACACATATATCTGTACGTATATATTCTGCCCTTTGCAGCACATACTGAGAATGGGCTCAACCAAGCTCCTTGAGATATTCAACTAGCAACTACAAATATCCTGATTAACATCCCAGGAGAACCAGATTTTAACCTTGTAAATGTTTGATTATTTAATTCATAGCATACCTTTGTTATAGGAAGTAGAATTTATTCTCCTAAATTATAAATGATCTTATTATTCTTTGGTTATTAACCTAACTCCATATAAACTATTTGACATTTTAAAAATAAATCAGAAAGCTCTACCCTTGATGAGCCTCATCTTTTTTAAAATAAAGAATACCTCTACGGTCAAAACCTAATAAGAAGCCCTGCTCTTCAACACCATTTACCCCTCAGAATTTTCTTTTTTTTATTCCTGGTAGTCATCTTGGTAAGATTGTATTATAGTTTCCATAGTTTCCATACACATTGTGTCAACATAATCAACAGACCAGTTGCAGAGAAGCCAGTGAAGCCCAAGGCTGTGGAGGCTGCTAGAAGACAGCCTTCTTCTAAGCTTTAGAGATAATGGGCCTGACTAGGAGCAGATGCAAATTTTCATTCTTGATTATGAGGTGGGGAAATCAAGTCCAAATATTATTGCTATAATTATTTCCTAGGTCAAATTTGTTTTCTCCACGAGCCATTTGGTTTTAAGTTTCTCAAGTCATATAGTGGTCTTGCTGCAGTTGTTCCAATCTACCTGTGGCCCCCTTCCTGGAACCAGGGCAGTGGTTTGACCCCCATCTGCCTCTTCCAGAAAGGTTTCCACCCAATTCAGCAGCCCCAGTGAAGTCCAAGAATGCCATCTTCATTCTTTTCTAACTTGTATGCTGTGAATCAGGCACAGAGTCAGTGCTGGTTCCTGCATTAGAAGCTGAGCTTGGCCAGGTTTAGTGGGAGCCACAGAAAACCAGTGTGTTCATTCAAAATCATTTCACAAGACATCTTTACATCTTTGGGGTTGTCTACACATTTTACCACATCTCATCCCAAATCCTCATTTCCTGGTGAGGGGGTGAGGAGATGCAAGAATGTATCTCCCTCAATGCGGAGCAACAGGGCCATTTTCTCTCATAACCAGACCAGTCTGCTCTGATGGCATCAGAACGACAAATGTGGCTCAGTTTTGAGGGCCTGGGTAGCAGGCTCTGAAGGTGGGTGGAACATCTGCAGGATGCCACTCCTTCAAATAAAACCTGTAGCTGCAGATCTGCTAAAAGTCTACATCTGGGCAACAAGGGAAAACAGCCCAAAAGCTGGGGCCAGGTAAAACCCCACATCAAGCCTCCAAATTCGATTTCCTGGTTCATGTCCTCATGTGACTAGGAAGCAACCTCAGACTTGGATTTCACACTCCAAGGTTGGGAGAGGCACTTTGCTGGCTATAACAGTCCAAGTGACAAACCCCAGCACAGGAAGCCAGATCACCTACATGGTAGTCCTGGAGCTTGAAGAGGTGTCTTTGCAAAGAGCACTCCAGGCACTTGGAGATCTGCCCAGAGCTAGAAGTTAAGCTAGGAGTGAAGATTCCCAGGAGAAGGTGAGAAGGAAGTAAATAGATGGAGGGCACAAGACCTCATTGGATACATCAGTTTCTGGGGTTTTCTCAAAGGAAATAATCATTTAAGCACAAATATCCTGATGAATCCAAAGGTACTCTGGTTCCTCTTGACCCATTGGGAGGCAAGCTATACAGAGAAAACTTAGGAACTCCTGGGGCTGGGAGAACCTGGGGTTTCAGTGATGATCACAAGGTTCTGTGAGAACCAGCTGCCTGGCCTCTCAGAATTTTCAAGTATCTTCTTTCTTCACGTATTTAACTCACCTTACTTCTTCTTTGTTAAAAAAAAAAAATCAGATCCAAATTTATTATTTAATTTCAATTGTATGGAATGTTAGTACAGTTTCGTTCCTTCTTCCCTGAATGTTTTTTTATTTTTCTTTTCTTTTTTAAACTATCTTTTAAATTTAATTATAAACCACCTTTATTCCCATCTGACAAAACAAATTAAAAATAAATACCTTGAAAATCAGCTCAAATAACTGCCCCAAATTCAGACTGTATCCTTTTACAGGTAAAGATCACATGCCTGCAAATTAAGTTTGTGTGCTGGAAAATGTATCCAAGCGCCTTTGCTGGTAAGGTCCCCAGTAATGACACATTCATTAGGCAGAAGACAAATAGGAAATGAGCTTGCTTTTCAAGCTTGGCCTAGATGAGATCCTGACTTAATTGCTCTTTTCCTCTGGGTTTCCAACTGTATTTCTGCCCTATGGCATTGGTTGGATACTTGTTTCTGTTTATATTTAGGCTTGGGTAAGTGGCCATTATCAGTTACTTTATTCTTTACAATATGTTTTCTTATAAACATAATGTGTGTACTAAAAACATCCTACAGGACAAGTTATAAACTTTTCAGTCTTTTGATCCTTGTGCTGACTTCCCTAAATCCTGAGATGCCTGAAATGCCATCATTCTGTTTGGAGCAAACAGACACCTATAACTCTCTGCTATTTAACTCTGGATCTTATTCAAGAGTTTACCTCTTAAAGATTTTATAGTAAAACTTTTAAAGCTCTATGAAAAAATAGACCTAAACAAATGAAGAGAAAATCTATGTTAATGATTGAAGGCTCAATATCCTAAAACTGTTGGTTCTTCCCAAATTGATCTATACTGAATGTAATTCCAAATTTATCCAAACAGTCTTTTGAAGAATTTTACAGGCTGATTCTAAAATATATGTAGAAGAGTAAGAGTAAAAGAATAGCAAAGATACTCAAGAAATACTTGCCCTACAAAATAGGAGGACTTACTATAAAGTTGTAATCATTGACACTGTGTGACTTTGACACAGGGATAAACATTGATAAATGGAAGAGGGGAAAAGCCCAGAAACACTCACATATATGGACACTTGAATGATGACATTGATGCACTGCAGGTAACTGAAGAAAGGAGGGCCAATTGACTATCGAATGGAAAAAGGAAAATTAGATTCCTACTACCCACAAAAACACTTTTAGGTTGATTAAAAACCTGAATAGAAAAGGCAAACATTTTTAACATTTATAAGAAAGTATAGAATATCTTTATGTCCTTGAGATGGAGAAGGATTTTAAATAAGACATAAAAATCCCAAACCCCTGGCTGACAACTAAGTACACATACATGCATGAGACCCCCGGGATCCCAGTCAGAAAAAGCAGAAACTACAATGAGATCTATCCTGGAAAGGCATAACTGCACTTGGTGAGATTTGTGACTTTATTGTGCTTTCAACTGAGTACATTCTTCAACTCACACAATGTAGGCAGTAGAAATCAGAAGTTTTATTGGTTTCAGGTGTCAACAGACACAACTGAGGACTAGCAAAGCAACTGGAAATTTATGTGAGAGCTCCAAAAACAAATAAACCAAATAAAGAGTAAACCCCCCAAATCTGAGTATAAATACTGTCCAGATTTTTGGCTGACTGCCAAATTACACAGGTGCAGGGGAAACCTGCAGAAAGCCAGACTAAATTAGCAGCAGCTGGAAGCTGGGGGAAAAAAAAAAACAAGCAAAAACATCAGCTGCTGCACATTGCAGCGTGGGCATGGGGGGATGGCATAAAACATTTTGCAGTTTGAGTCCAGTAAAGTTAATTACCTACTAAAACAAGAAACAGCAAGCCCCAGAAAACCAAAACAGAGTGCTACATTGTATTATTTATGATGGCCAGTTTTCTGCCAAGAAGTACTAGACATACAAAGAAGTGGGGAAATAAATGGAACCCAAGAGAGAAAAGGCAATAAACAGAAACTGACTCTGGGCTCAGATGTTGATTTAATGAACAAAGACTTCAAAACTACTGTTATAAATATGTCCAAAAAGTAAAGGAAAATGTGATATTAATTAATAAACAAATAGATCCTGTCAGCAGAGAAGTTAAAACTATAGACAAGAACCAAATGGAAACTTTAGAGTTGAAAAGCTAGTAAATAAAATGGAAAATTCACAAAAGAATCTCCACAGCAGGTTTAAGATGGCAGAAGAGAGAATTAGTGAATTTAAGGATTATAAGAATTACCCAAGAACAAGGAAAACATTGAAGAAAAAGAAGGAAAGCCTTAGAGATCTGTGATTGAATATCAACCAGTCCAACTTACATGTAATTGGAGTCACAGAAAGAGAAGAGAAGAAGGATAAGGAAGAAATTTTTTTAAAAATGACTGAAAATGTACCAAGTGTGGTGGAATATGTTACTATACAGATCTAAGAAGCTTACAAAACACCAAGTAGAATAAACACAAAGAAAACCACACTTAGGCACATCATAGTGAAGCTGCTGAAAGCAAAAAAAGTTAAAGTTTTGAAAGCAGTAAAAGAAAAATAATATAGTACATACAAGGGAATAATGATACACTTAATGGTTGACACCTCATCAAAAACTGAAGGTCAAAAACCATTAGAATAACATATGCAAATACAAAAGGAAAGAAAACACTGTAAGCCAAGAAGTCTATATTCAGTAAAAATATTTTTCGAAATCAAGGCAATTGAGTAAATAATGGTTTTTTAGATTGGCACAAACCATAGGAAAAGAAATTGATATTTTGGACTTCATTAAAATATAAATTTTTACTCTTTGAAAGATATTATTAAGACAATAAAAAGTCACCTGGGGCCTGCCACCACTATCACCAGTGTCTACACACTCCACTGTGGGACCCGAGGATTAAGAACTTGCCCAGGGCTCCCCTGCCACCATCATCAGCAGCAACGCAGACTGTCCAGGGGCCTAAGTACCAGTCCATCACTGCCACCACCCGAGTGTGCTATCAGGAAGCCTGTTATTTAGGAGCCTGAGGACAACCACCCTCATTTTCAGCAAAGCCTCACCACAGCCTTCAAAAACAACTAACCTAAGCCACTGAGGAACTTGAAGACACCACTGATGTTTCTTATGGCTGAATAAATCATATGGAGATTGTAGTATGGAACCCACCCAAAACCAAAGCCAAAAGATCCTACCCAACCAACATTATAGATACATCTTTAGGAAAAGTCTTTCCCTATGAAAACTGCTTTATAAAACTGGAAGAAGCAACCATTGCATCAGATGCACAGATAGGACCCAAGAAACAAAAAGCAAGGAATCATGACACCTTCAAAGGAACACATTAACTCTTCAGTAACATAGCCCAAGAAAAAGAAATCTTTGAAATGCCTGAAAACAGATTCAAACTAATGATCTTAAGAAAACTTAGTAAGATAGAAGAGAACACAGACAATATGAAGAAACTAGGAAAGCAATTTATAATCTGAATGATAAATGCACTAAAGAGATAGATATTTTAAAAAGAATTAAACAGAAATTCTGAAACTGAAGAATTCAATGAATAAAATAAAAAATACAACTGAGACCTTTAACAATAATCTAGATAAAGCAGAAGAAAGAATTTCTGAACTTGAAGAGGAGTCATTTGAAATAACCCAGTGAAAGAAAAAAAAAATTTAAGCCTACATGACATATGGAACACCATTAAGTAAAAGAATACTCAAATTTTTGGAGTTCCAGAAACAGAAGAAATGGGAAAGTCATAGAAAATCTATTTAATAAAATAATGCCTGAAAACTTCCTAAGTCTTAGAAAAGATATAAACAGCCAGATAAAGGCAGCTCAAAACATACCCAAATAGATTCAACTCAGAAAGGTACTCTCCAAGGTACATTATAATCAAACTGTCAAAAGACAAAGAGAGAATTCCAAAAACCATGAAAGTGTCAAGTCACATATAAGGGACTCCCCATCAGACTAAAAGCAGATTTCTCAAAAGAAATCTTACAGTCCAGGAAAGAATGAAATGATATATTCAAGCTGCTGAAACGGGGAAAAAAATTGCCAGCCAAGAATACAATACCATGAAAAGTTATCCTTCAGAAATGAAGGAGAAGTAAAGTTTTCCCCAGACAAGCAAAAACTAAGGAAATTTATCACCATTAGACTAGTTCTACAAGAAATACTTAAGAAAGTTCTACATCTGCAAGCAAAAGGACAATATTTACCATCATGAAAACACTCAAAAGTAAAAAACTCACTCATAGAGCAGATACACAAATGAGAAAATGGAATCAAACTTTACCACTATATAAAACCACCAGATCTCAAAGATAAGCATTAAAAGAGGAAGAAAGAAACAAAGGATATACAAAACAATTGGAAATGAACTAATAAAATGACAGAAGTAAGTTCTCACCTAACAGTAATCAACTTGAATGTAAATAATTTAAATATCCCCATTAAAAGATATAGACTGGTTGAATAGTTATGCTTATATAAGACAAAGTATACTTCAAGTAAAAAATCATAGAAACAAAAAAGTCACTAAATAATGACAAAAGAGATTAACTCAGCAAAAGGATATAATGATTGTAAATACACATGCACCCAATACAGTAAACCCAGATATAAAAAGCAAATATTACTAGAGCTGAAAGAGAGATATAGTCCATACAATAATTGCTGTGTACTTTCACACCCCCATTCAGCACTGGGCAGATTATCTAAAAAACAATCAACAGAAAAATTGCACTTAATCTGGTCTACAGACCAAATGGATCTAACAGACATTTACAGAAAATTTCATCCAACAGCTAAAAAATACACATTTGTCCCATCAGCACATGAAACATTCTCCAGGATATATCATATGTTAGGTGACAAAACAAATCTCACCAAATATTTAAAAATTGAAATTATATTGCCTATCTCCTCAGACCAAAATGTAATAAAACTAGCAATCCATAACAAGAGGAACTGTGGAGTCTGTACAAATACATGGAAATTAAATAACATACTCCAGAACAACCATTAGTTCAAGGAATAATTTAGAAGCAAATCAAAAAATTTCCTGAAACAAGTGAAAATAAAATACAACATACCAAAATCTATGAGACAGAGCAAAAGCAGTGTTACAAGGGAAGCTTATAGCAATCTTTCTGCACATATATCAAAAAAAGTAAAAAAGATTCTAAATAAACAACCTAATGATCTACCTCAAGGAACTAGAAAAGCAAGACCAAACAAAACCTAGAATTAGAAGAAGGAAATAAATCATAAAGATCACAGAAGAACTAAATGAAATCAAGATTTAAAAAAAAAAATACAAAAGGGTCAGGCATGGTGGCTCCCACCTATAATCTCAGCATTTTGGGAGGCTGAGGCAGGCAGATCATTTGGGGTCAGGAGTTCAAGATTAGCCTGTCCAACATAGTGAAACTCCATCTCTACTAAAAATATTAAAATCAGCTGGGCATGATGGTAGGTGCCTGTAATCCCAGCCACTTAGTAGGTTGAGGCAGGAAAATCACTTGAACCCACATGGCAGAGGTTGCAGTGAGCAGAGATGACACCACTGCACTCCAGCTTGGGCATTGGAGTGAGACCCTGTATCAAAAAATAATAATAATAATACAAAAGATCAACAAAAGGAAAAGTTGGTTTTCTGAAAAGATAAAATTGGCAAACCATTAGCTACACTGAAAACAGAGAAGACCCAAATAAATAAAATCAGGAACTAAAAGGAGACATTACCATTCTGCGGTAATTTTCTGATACCACAAAAATACAAAGGGTCATTAGAGACTATTATGAATAACTATATGCCAACAAATTAGAAAACCTAGAGGAAATGGATAAATTCATAGACACATATAACTACCAAGATTGAACCAGGAAGAAAGAAAACCTGAACAGAGCAATAATAAGTAATGCGATTGAATCAGTACATTAGTCTGTTCTCACATTGCTATAAAGAACTACCTGAGACTGGGTAATTTAAGAGAAAAGATGTTTATCTGACTCACAGTTTCAAGGCTGTAAGGAAGCATGGCTGGGGAGGCCTCAGGAAACTAATAATCATTGAAGAAGGCAAAAGGGAAGCAGGCATATCTTACATGGCTAGAGAAGGAGGGAGAGAGAGTGAAGGGGGACATGCTGCAGACTTTCAAATCACCAGATCTCATGAAAACTCACTATTACAAGAATAACAAGGGGAAGTCCACCCCATGATCCAAACACCTCCCACTGGTCCCTCCTTCAACATTGAGGATTACAATTCAACATAATATTTGACTGGGGACACAAAGCCAACCTCTGTCATTTTGCTCCTGGCCCCTTCCAAACTACATGTCCTTCTCACATTGCAAAATACAATCATGCCTTTGCAACAGTCCCCCAAAGTCTTAACTCATTCCAGCACTAACTCAAAAGTCCATAGTTCTAAGTCTCATCTGAGATGAGGCAAGTGTCTTCTTCCTATGAGCATATAAGATCCAAACCAGTTCATTACTTCCAAGATACAATGGGGGTACAGGTATTGGCTAAATACTCCCATTCCAAAAGGGAGAAATTAGGCAAAACAACGGCTACAAGTCCCATGCAAGTCCAAAACCCAGCAGGGTGGCCATTAAATCTTAAAGCTAATCTTTTATGACTCCATGTCTTGCATCCAGGTCACACTCACGCAAGGGGTGGGATCCCAAGGCCTTGGGCAGCTCTACCCCTGTGTCTCTGTGGGGTATAGCCCCCCACAGCTGCTTTCAAGGCTGGCATTGAGTGCCTGTGGCTTTACCAGGTGCACAGTGCAAGCCATTGGTGGATCTACCATTCTGGAGTCTGGTGGACCATGACGTACTTTTCACAGATCCACTGGACAGTGCCCCAGTAGGGACTCTGTGTGAGGGCTCCAACACCACATTTCCCTTCTGCATTGCCCTAGTAGAGGTTCTCCATGAGGGCTCTACTCCTGCAGCAGACTTCTGCCTGAACATCCAGGCATTTCCACACATCCTCTGAAATCTAGGTGGCAGCTCCCAAGCCTCAACTCTTGTCCTCTGCGTACCTACAGGCTTAACACCACATGGAAGCCACCAAGGACTATGGTTTGCACCCTCAGGAGCAGTGGCCTGATATGTGTCTGGTGCTCTTTTAGCCATGGCTGAAACTAAAGCAGCTGGGATACAGGCAGAAGTGCCTCAAGGCTGCACAAAGCAGGCCCTGGCCCACAAAATCATTCTTCCCTTCCAGGCCTCCAGGCCTGTGATGGGAAAGCTGCCTCAAAGATCTCTAAAATGCATTCCAGGCATTTCCCCATTATCTTTTTTATCAGCATTTGGTTCCTCTTTACATATGCGAATCTCTGCATCCAACTTGAATTCATTCCCAGAAAATGGGTTTTTCTTTACTACCACATGGCCAGGATGCAAATTTTCCAAACTATTACACTCTGCTTCCCTTTTAAATATATCAGTTTTGGATTATCTTTTTGCTCAGACATAACAAAAGTGGCTTTGGCTCCATGTCTCAATAAGTTCTTCATCTCTACCTGAGAGCACCTCAACCCAAACTTTATTATCCATATCATCATCAGCATTTTGGTCACAATTTAACAAGTCTTTAGGAAATTCCAAACTTTCCCTCACCTTTCTGTCTTCTTCTGAACCCTCTACCCTCTGCTCATTACCCAGTTCCAAAGTCAATTCCACATTTTCAGGTATTTTAATAGCAATGCCTCACTTCTCTGGTACCAGTTCTATTAGTTCATTCTTGCATTGCTTAAAAACAAAAACTACCCAAGAATGGATAATTTATAAATAAAAGAGGCTTACCTGACTCACAGTTCCACAGGCTGTACAAAAAGCATGACTGGGGAGGCCATCAGAAACTTACAATTATGGCAGAAGATGAAGGGGAAGCAGACATGTCTTACATGGCCAGAGGAGAAAGAGAGACTGAAATGGGAGGTGCTACAGACTTTTAAACAGCCAGATCTTGTGAAAATCTACTCATTATCATGAGAACATCAAGGGTTTCCCTAACAAATATTACAACTTACTATTTATTCCTCTGTATTTATCCCCCCTGCCCATGACCCAAGTTCTTGCCTCCTCAGTAAAAATGAATTCCACTGAGGGGCATAAAGCAGAAAAAGAGACAGAGGCAAGTTCCAGAGCAGAAATGGAAGTTTCTTTGAAAATACCTTAGAAGAGGAAAGAAAGGAAGGTGCATTTGGAAGAGGACACTTTAAGGTTAAAGGGAGAAGGTCACCAGGTCCCTCCTCTGACACTGGGGATTACAATTTGATGTGAGATTTGGACTGGGACACAAATCCAAACCACATTAATCAGTAATAAAAACTCTACTATCTACCAAACTTCCCAAGAAGGACTAACCCTAGTTCTCCTCAAACTATTCCAAAACAATGAAAAGGAAGGAATTCTTCCAAACTCATTATGTGAGGCCAGCATACTCTAGCCAGAGTATCAGTACTCTGTCTGGTACCAAAACTAGACAGACACAANAAAAAAAAAAAAAAAACTACAGGCCAGTATCCCTCATGAGATATAAGAATATTCAATAAAATACTAGCAGACTGAATCCAACAATACATCAAAAACTACACCACAATAGAGAAAGGATTTATTTCAGGAATGCAAGGGTGATTCAACATGCACAAATCAAAAAATGTGATATGTCACATCAACACAATAAAGGACAAAATCTATATGATTATCTCAATAGATGCAGAAAAAGTATTTGATAATTTTAACGTCCCTCCACAATAAAGCTTATATGACAAACCCACAAAAACTTCATACTGAATGGGGAAAAGCTAAAAGCTTTCGTCTAAGATCTGGAATAGAAGGAAGCCGACTTTCACCAGTCTTACTCAACATAGTACTGAAAGTCCTAGCCAGAGTAATTAGGCAAGAGAAAGGAATATAGGACATCCATATTGGAAAAGAGGAAGGCAAATTATCCCTTTTTGCAGACAACCTGATCATGTTCATATGTATACCTAAAGTCTTCACCAAAAAACTCTTAGGGTACAGGTAGTTAGGCATGAGTGGGAGGAGAGGGTTCTCCCCCTCCACCAACTAGAAATGCTGGGAATGCTGGGTGATGGCTTGGCAATTATCACATTGCTTCTCTAAAAGTAATAATTCAACAACACCAGGTGGAGGTCATTTCCTGGTCCACACCTGTTAACATCAAAATGTTAACTGAATGCAGGCCCCAGGGAAAGCAACTTACTGGGCATGCATGTTAAGAGACAAAAATGGTGAAGTATAATATTCCAGGGGCACACTCCACAGAAGAGGGAAGAAAGCCTCAGATGGGCATCTGGCATGTGTATAACCCCCTAAGTACACTGTGCATGCTCAATTCCAAAGGGTAAGGAAAGCACTGGGCACACGGAAAGCCCACCCTAAGGGAATAATCATAGGAAAGAGGTGAGCTTATAAAAGTCCTAGGATCACAGTTAAACGGGGCACTTGACCTTCTCCCTTTAACCTTTAAGTGCCCTCTCCCAAGTACACCTTCCTTTCTTTCCTGTTCTAAGACCTTTTCAAAGAAACTTCCATTTCTGCACTGGAACTTGCCTCTGTTTCTTGTTCTGCTTTATGCCCCTCAGTGGAATTCTTTCTTCTGTGGAGGCAAGAACTGAAGTTGCTATGGACCCTTGTGGACAGGCTGCTGGTAACATGGGGTAATATGGATCTCTACTACCAGTAACATTAGAACTGATAAATTCAGTGATGTTCAGGATACAAAATCAGCATACAAAAATCAGTACCATTTCTATACACCAACAATTAACTAGCTGAAAAAGAAATCAAGAAGTTAATTCCACTTAGAATAGCTATCAAAAACATAAAATACCAAAGAATATATTTAATTAAGGAGGCAAAATTTATCAATGATAAAAACTAAAAAACACTAATGAAATAAATTGAAGAGGACACCAAAAAATGTAAAGATATCCTATGCTCGTGAATTAAAAGAATATTGTTAAAATGACCATACGACTCCAAGCAATCTACAGATTAAAAGTAATTCCTGCTGCAGGAATTAAGAGTGAGACACAAGTGAAAGAAAAGAAAAAAAAATGGTAATTCCTCCCAAAATATCAACATTCTTTACAGAAACAGAAAAAAATGAAAAAATTTGCATAGAACCACAAAAGACTTTGTGTAACTAAAGAAATACTGAGAACAAAGGACAAAACTGGAGGAATCACTCTACCTGATTTTTTTTTTTTTCTTTTGAGACAGAGTCTTGCTCTGTCACCAGGTGCCAGGCTGGAGTGCAGTGGCACGATCTCAGCTCACTGCAACCTCCGCCTCCCGGGTTCAAGCAATTCTCTTGCCTCAACCTCCCGGGTTCAAGCAATTCTCTTGCCTCAACCTCCCGGGTAGCTGGGACTACAGGCGCATGCCACCAGGCCCAGCTAATTTTTTTTTGTATTTTTAGTAGAGATGGGGTTTCACTGTGTTGGCCAGGATGGTCTCGATCTCTTGACCTCATGATCCGCCCACCTCGGCCTCCCAAAGTGCTGGGATTACAGGCTTGAGCCACCGCGCCCGGCCTTACCTGATTTTAAAATATACTAAACAGCTATAGTAACCCAAACAGCATCATATTCGCACAAAAATAGACACATATACCAATGGAACAGAATAGAAAACCTAGAAATAAATTCACATATTTACAGCCTACTGATCTTCAACAAAGGCATCAAGAACATACATGAGGGAGAGAACACCCTCTTCAATTAATGGTGCTGGAAAAACTGGATATCCATATGCAGAAGAATAAAACTTGATCCCTATCTCTCAGCATATATGAAAAACAGCTCAAAATGGATTAAAGACTTAAATGTAAGATCTGAAACTATAAAACTAGAAGAAAATGTAAGAGAACTGCTTCAGGACATTGGTCTAGACAAAGATTTTATGAGTAACTTCACCAACATGCAATCTACACATGTAACAAAATTACACTTGTACCCCATAAATGTGTACAAATAATTAATGTTATAAGTAAGATTTAATAGGTAAAACTTTATTTTATGGGTAAAGCACTGGCAACAAAAACAAAAATGGACAAATGGGACTATATCAAACTTAAAAGCTTTTGCACAGAAAAGGAATCAATCAGCAGAGTAGAGAAGGCGTGTTAAGTGGGTAAAACTATTGGCAAGCTATTCATCCAACAAAGAACTAATATCCATAATACACAAGGAACTCAAACAACTCAAAGGCAAAAACCCCAAATAATCCAATTTTAAGATTAGCAAAGTATCTGAGTAGACATTTCTCAAAAGAAGGCATTTAAATGGTACAAAAGTATATTAAAAATGTTCGACATCACCAATCCTTATGGAAATGCCAATCAAAACCACGTCTCACTCCAGTTAGAATGGCTGTTATCAAAAAGATAGTAGCAAATGCTAGTGAAGAAATGGAAAAAAGGGAACTCTTATGCACTGTTGGTGGGAATGTAAATTAGTACAGCCATTACGGAAAGCAGTATGGAAGTTTCTCAAAAAGCTAAAAATAGAAATCTCACACAATCCAGCCATTTCACTACTGGGTATTTATCCAAACAAAAGGAAAGCAGTATGTCAAAGACATACGTATATCTGCACACTCATATTTATTGCAGGGCTGTTCACAATAGCCAAGATATGGAATCAACCTAAATGTCTATCAGCAAATGAAGAGGTTTTTAAAATGTGGTATATATACTCAATGGAACACTATCCCGCCATATAAAAAGAATAGTCTCATCATTCACAGCAACATGGATGATCCTGGAGGACATCGTGCTAAGAGAAATAAGTCAGACACAGAAAGATACATATCACATGTTCTTACTTATATATGAGAACTAAAAAATCTGAGCTGTTAGAAATGGGAAGAATGGGGGTCTGGGGAGGATAGAGAGAGGTTGGTTAACAATGCAGCTGATGGGAGGAATATGTTCTAGTGTTCTGTAGCACCGTAGGGTAAAGTTGGTTAAAAATAATTTAGTGTATATTTTTGAGAAGCTAGAAAGAGACTTTTGAATGTTCACAACACAAAGAAATATTAAGTGTTCAAGGTGACCAATATGCTAATTACCTTTATCACTCCATACTGTACACATGTATTAAAATGTTACTCTGTATGCCATAAATATGTACAATTAGTATGTGTCATTTAAAAATAAAAGAAAAAAGTAAAGCTAATCTACTAGAGACTGGGCAAAAATATTTATAGAACATATTTACAATAAAACACTTATATCCAGAATCTGTATATATTTAAAACTTGTAACTCAGTTAACAAGAAATTTTGCATATTTTTTTTTTTTTTTTTTTGAGACGGAGTTTCGCCCTTTTTACCCAGGCTGGAGTGCAATGGCGCGATCTCGGCTCACCGCAACCTCCGCCTCCTGGGTTCAGGCAATTCTCCTGCCTCAGCCTCCTGAGTAGCTGGGATTACAGGCACGCGCCACCATGCCCAGCTAATTTTTGTATTTTTAGTAGAGACGGGGTTTCACCATGTTGACCAGGATGGTCTCGATCTCTTGACCTCATGATCCACCCGCCTCGGCCTCCCACAGTGCTGGGATTACAGGCGTGAGCCACCGCGCCCGGCCAACAAGAAATTTTGAACAGATGCTTAACCAAAAGATATATACAAATGGCAAATAATTATATTAAAAGTTATGGTTAATCATTAGGGAAATGCTAATTCAAATAAGATACCAAACCAGGCATCGTGTCACACGAATATATTCCCAGCTACTTGGGAGGCCGAGGTGGGAGGACTGATTGAACCCAGGAGCTCAAGGCCAGTTTGGGCAACAGAACAAGACACCATTGCTAAAATAAGTAAATAATAAGATATCACTACACACTCTTTCGTATTCTTTTATGAGCTGTCAGGTGGGTTGGGTGCAGCCACAGGGGAGACACAGGAGAAGCTCAGAGGGGAAAATAGTTTCTTATACTCACAGGTCCTATAGACAGGAGGCGTGGCACGTCATGCAGGACCACATGGGAAAGGTATCAAGTGGTCAGGAGGCAAAAGCAGAACCAAGGAGAAGGGTTGGGCTATTGCTTTTACTGAGGTTTCTCCAGAAAAGGCAAAGCAGGGCAGAATGAACAGTTTGCTTTGCTATGGAACCCCTAGCAAATATATAAGTAGTAAGTGTGAAACAGCTGAGGAAGCTTGGGACCTTGCTGGGAAAGTGAGCCATCTATGATTTAGAGCCAAATGAAAGGTGAAAATAATAAAAGCTATAGGTATTTAGAAGAGGGCATATGCTTCTCATGAAGTCCCCAGGTAAGTCTGATAAAGCAGGTAGAATTTGAGATAGAACTTAAAATAGACATGTTTGGGGTCAATGGACAAGAACATAAGAGAATAGGAGAGACAGTGGAATAATATTCACTGAACAAGCATCTCCTCACTTACCATGAGCCAGGTACTAAGCTATGGTCCAGGAATATAGTGAACAAAACAGGCATGGTTCCTGTCCTCCTGGTGTGCACAGCCTGAGATAGAGCAGGATTGTGTGGGACACCAGTGTGCACACTGGCAGTGATAGAGCAGGACTGTGTGGGACACCAGTGTGCACACTGGCAGTGTTGGCACAGGACAAGTCACAGAGCTGTGGAGTCAGGACCTGTCTCTTTTGAAGACTGGCTATCTTTGTACCATGTGATTAAGCACTTGATTTTGCTCTATGATTATTCTATAAAAGGGATTTGTCATCATTACCATTCTCAGTTAGCTGGATTTTCTTCTGCATCAAAGATTGCACAAGAAGCTGGATTCCAAACTCCTTGGAGACAGTGGTGTTGATTCTCCTTTCTTATTTCTCCCATCTTAACAGGTGCCAGAGGCACTGACTCCCCATTCTTATATTCATGGGCTACTCCCAGAATCAGCCATTTCTCTATAACAGCCAGCTTGTGAGCAAGACTCATCCCCGTGGGTCTGCCTCTTCGGCACTCACTGTTGGTGGTGATCTGTCTCATTGCTTGTACAGGTGGTAACAGTGCCAGAATCTTTCAAGAAGAGGTTTGGTAGCTATCAGAGTGAGATCCTCCTCTCCATTCTGTATTTACTCTTCTATATATTCAACAAGATGTCAGCAAGTTATGTAAAAGCCAGCCCAAGAAACAGAACCAAGAAAAAAAAAAAAAAAGCAACAGGTGGGACTCAAGCTTATGCTGGATTTACCCCAGAAATTTATTCTGGGCCCCTAAATTACTTGTTGTGCCCTTTGCTGTTAATCCAGAGTAGAGAAAAAGTAACTTAATAATATTCACAAAAAATAAAAGGCAGAAGCATCTTCTTTACCCCCCAAGCCTACAGGTCCCTCCACTGTATTCCCAGGAAAGCTTGGGCTGACTCATCACATATCAGTAGGTCATGTGCTTAAAAGAACACAGGAGTTTCCACCACCTGTACAAGAAAGCTTCAACTACTTGTTATGGCTTTTAAGGGCTGCCCTGCTGAAGCCCCAGTCTACCTTTCTAAATGGGTCTCCTTATTTCCTCCCGTTTACACACTGTGCTCTAGTCCCACTGCTTGCCTTATTGATTCTCAAGTCCAGCAAACTTATTCCAACTCAAAACCCTTTAGACTTGCTCGGTACTGTCTGGAATGTTCTTCCCCCAGATTTTGCATAGCTGACTCCCTGTATGATTCCTTGAAAGAAAAACAGCACTTCCTTGAAGAGGCCTTCCAAGAATGCACCCAGTCAATCTCTATTCCATTACTCTAGTTTTGGTTTTTAATTAGAGATGGGGGGGAGGGGTCTTGCTATGTTGCCCAGGCTGGAGTGCAGTGGCTATTCATAAATGTAATCATCACCCACTACTGTGGCAGACTGGGTCTCACTAACACAGGCCTCTGAAACAACTGCTTCTGCACTGACTGAGTGGTTAAGTTAAATATTAAAAGCTGATAGAGCCAGAGTTCTTATACAAATGCTGTAATCTAACAAAGGTCCACCAAAAGTTTTGCCTAGGCCTTTCCTGGGCCTTGAAGCATGATAAGGTAAAAAAAAAATTCTTAACAGGACCCATTTAGGATTAAACAAGTTTTATTGGGAGTCCGAAGAAGCTCCCCAGGTCTCTCCACAAACAAGTTTATTGGAGGTCTGCAGGAACTTCCCAAATCTCCATAATTTATCAGGAGACAAGATAAGGATAATCACTGTAAGGCCGGTTGCCTCACGGGGAGCGTGGACACGCCCATCCCTCTCCACGCCTGAAATGACGTCACCAGAATCTGCACTCAGCATCTAGCTTCACCACGCCCACCTCTGCACTCAACACTAAACTCTGCACTTGGCACCTAGCCCACCATTGGAAATCCCCTCTGCACTCAGCACCAGGATCTGCACTCAACACTAAACTCTGCACTCTGCACCTAGCCAGCCGTTGGAAAACCCCACCAAAATTTAAAAGAAGCCCCGTCAAAACCTGCCCAATAGCATATTGCCCCGTCTAGCCCGCTCACTGGAAATCCCGCCTACCTACCTATAGCAGCTTGCCACGTCCACGTCCTGTTCTCCACAGCCAATCAGAGCACCTTCCCTCCCTATATAACCCCACGCCTGAGCGGCGTCAGGCGTGACTTCCCTGGCCTCTTTCCCTGGGACCACGGAGCCTCACCCCCGAGCCGAATAAATCGGCGTCTAATTGTTCTCGTGCAGGCCTCAGTTTCTTCATTTTAAACTCGGCAATAAACCTTACAGAGAATAAACCTTACAATCACCCCAGCACCTGGGCCCATTTAGATTAAGTAAATTTACTAAGACTCCAGAGGAAGGTCCAGAGGTACTCAGATCTCAGTTATAGATTAGAAGTTAATCACTTATGTCTTCAGATAAATGCACACTTACATGTAGACATAGAGCTTAGAAGGCATATAAGCTCTAGAAAACTGTAATTTTGAGTTGGTCTGGTGATAATTTTGACTTTCTCCCTGTTACAGAAATAAAAACTCTCCTCTTTCCCAGTTCACCTGCATCTCATTATTGGGCCATGAGAGTAAGCAGCCCACCCCTCGGTTTGGTCCAGGAACACTTAAACTTTAACTCCTGGGCTTAAGCAATCCTCCTACTGAGCCTCCCAAGTAACTGTGATTATAGGTGTGCACCACTGCACTCAGCTTCATTACTCTCTGTGTATTGTCTTTGAAATGCCTGCCACCATGCGAAAGTAATTTATTCGCTTGCTAATCTGGCTTCTCCATTTCAGTGCAAACTTTCTGAGACCAACAGCCTTCCTGCCTTGTTCACTGCATTACCTTCCCCTTCTCCTGAGAACATGTTTGGCACATAAGGCACTCCATGAATGTTTTTTGAATAACTGGAATAGTGGCACTTATTACACTGCATAGAAAATGCCTACTTTGTGGTTTGTCTCCATTAAACATAAGCTCTAGAGGACAGCAACTGAATGTTGGTAACTTGTGTCTTCTGAACACTGCTGAGTGTCTAATGACATGACTGACACTCAGTAAGCAGTTAGTGAATAAATGGATAGATGAATCTCTGACCGTTGTATCCTGAGCTTTGGAGATCAGAATAACAAAGCAAGGGGTAATCCAGTTTAATGATGTGCAGATGTTTCAAAATCAGTGTCAGCTAAGCCGGGGTTCAACAAATCCGGTCGGCAGGCCAATCCAGCTAATGATGGGCTTTGTGCAGCCCTTGAGCTAAGAATGATTTTTATAGTTTTAAAAGGTTGTAAAAAACAGAGATGGTATGTCGCCAGCAAACTACCCTTCACAGGAAAAGTTTGCTGATCTCTGAGATGTCATTCCCATTCCTTTTTTCCAGTGGTAGAACTGTAAGAACAACTAACTCTCTGAGCTAACTCCCTCTCCAGAGTGGAAGAGGCTAAGTTGTGCCAACTGGAAGAACTGGGTTAACTCAAACCCTAAAAGTACTAACCTTGGCTGAACTCACAGGGCACAAGCCTATGCTTGGGTGAACCTCAGCCAGTGTCCACTGGCGATGTAGTGCTAGTCAGATATCACCTCTGGTAGACCGCATCTAAGGTCAGTGTCTTTGTGGAATCATTGCAGAGTTAGCTGAAAGTGAAAGTGCAGCCTGCTGACTCTGTATTCACTTCAGTTACAGGTTTTCTCTTCCGCCATGTTTACGAAGCTAGTTTGGGAAACAGATGTTTACCTGATCACCACAATCTTTCTGAAAATTGCTGGCATTCATACCATCTCAGGTGAGGCTACTCTAACCACACAAGTGCTTACATTGGCACACTCTACTTCTTAGTGGAGTCCAGTAGACATTGAGGCAGCAGTCTCCGGCTTCTGCGTTTACCCTAAGTCTGTAAATGACATTGCTAAGGCCTGAGGGGATTGAACAATGAAAAGAACAGAGGCAGAGAGGCCTAAATTGTGTCATACAGAGTACTTGAAGCAGGAGCAACTTTCAGAAGAGTGAGTCAAACGTAGCTTTCTTTCTCTGTTTGCCTGTTCAGATGGTTTGACAGCTGTGGTTTACACTAGCAACCTGAATGCTGGCGTTATACTTTTGGGATCAGTCACGTTAATAGCCTTTAGTAAGTAAAACAAGAAGACTGGGTATTGTGGTGGAACCTTCGGATCTAGAGCTGCCTGGGCCATCAGCACCTTTGTCTCACAGATGAGGATGATACAGAAGGGCTGGGCTCCCAGCTAAACCTCACCCTTAATCCTGGAACCATGGCCCTAAGTGAAAACGGCTGACCCCATTTTTCCACCCAAATGTTGCCTTTTTGGCCTGCCCCACCCCTATTCTATGCCCATAGAAAATTTCAGGGCCAGAGCAACACAAGCAGCTGAGTGTCGAGGTACAAACAGCTGAGTGGCAGTCAGAGAAGTAACTGAGTGTCAGAGACTATGGAAAAATGCAGCCAACTTCAGACAGTGCAGCTTTGAAGAGAGATCCAACAGGAGACAGTCAGGCTTTAGGAAAAGATCCCTTTCCCATCCTTTTTCCAGGCAAGTGGGAGGGGCCGGCCATTCAGCTGCATGGGACCCCTAACTCCTGAGGCAGCCCTGGGGATTGGGAGGCGTGCTCTGCTCATTCCTGCCCTGCTTGGCCCTTGAACATGGCACACGCATGTGGCGGACACACCCAGGCTCCTAAGCAGGGACGGGAGGGGGTAAGCAGAGGAACCACCACGCACCATGCCTGCCTGCAGCTGTTGGGGTGAGGGTAGGGATGGCACCTCTAAGAACAAATGGGAATCACATTGTTCTGAACTGCATATCTAATGGCTAGGCCAAACACTCATTCTACATAACATCTCTGCAGTTTGTAGCAAAACGCTTAACATTATAAAAGAGATAGAAGCCATTTCAAGCCATCAAAGAAGAAAAGATATGAAGATATCACAGCAAAGTCTGGCGATTTTGGCCAACGCCCTTTACAGCAGTGATGGATGGAGTTTAGTTTTGGGGCCTTCCAGCAATACTGAGGGATGGCATCAGCCAGATGCCTTTGGTTCCCCATGACCTTATTCCAGCCCCATGTGACAGCTAGACCTCCATGAAGGAAAACAGCCACAGAGCCAACATCCCTTTCACCCAAAAGAGACATTTCCTCATGTACTCACCTGTCTGACGTATCCCGGGCAAGCCTCCAGATGAGATGGCATAGTTCCCTTGACCACCTTCATAGGCAGGAACTGGAGCGGCTCATTTCACTCAACCAGCATGGGCCACTCCTCACAGGCAGAAGCGTGCAAGTGAGAGAGTGAGGGAACTGGAGTGAAGAAATGCTGGAACCAGCCAATCACTCCTCTCTGGTAGGAGCAGGTTCTGTGCAGGCCCGGCAGTGTCTTCCAAGCATGTTACAACCAATGCTCTTCCAGCTCTTATGTCTGGAAACAGCCAAGTGCTAACCGGCTTAGTGTAGGGTCAGGGTGGCAGCCCCCGCCCTCTCAGCACCTGGGTTCTTGTCCAGCATCCAGGAAGGATCAGGTTCCATGAACCATTTGAAGGGCGATGCATGTGGAAGAATTCATTCGGTGATGGGTGGCTCTCAACAGAAAGGCAGACTGGAAAGGGGGTGGGAAGGAGTTCTTTCCCTGAAGCCCAGCCATCTCCAGCCAGGTTCCTCACCGAAGCTGTACCATCTGAAGTTAGCCACGTCTATCCGTAGTCTCTGATGCTCAGTTGCTTCTCTGATTGCCACTCAGCTGCTTCTGTTGCTCTGCCAGCTACAGTCTTTTTTGGGCACAGGATAGGGGAAGGACAGGCTAAAAAGGCAACATTTGGGTGGAAAAATGGGCTCAAATATTTCACTTAGGGCCACAGTTCCAGGATTCAGGGTGACGTTTAGCCAGGAGCCCAGCTTTTCTGTATCAAGGAGACTGAGGCTCAAAGACAACCCTTGTTGAAAGTCATGCTGAAAGTTGAGGTGGGTGTTTCTTTTCACTTCAGGAGAAAGAGGGGTCGAAGAATGGGAGTGGAAATGACAAACTCTAGTGCTTTGGTTCACCACACTCCTCCTCACCTCTGGGCCTTGATTGGTGTTCTTCCTCTCCAGTTAGAAGCCCATCTTCTTTTTGTCAACTCAATTAAATCTATCCACCAAGGTCAACAGAAGATCCACCCCTAAAGACATAATTCCATCATTATTCCATCAACACAGCTCTACTCTCTGGAGCTCACATCACTACCACAAAGTCAACATATTTAAACACATAACCTAATTGTTCATTGAGTGTTTCACATAAATAATCATGCTCCCTACCTCCAAAACTTCTTAAGAACCAGAACCATGGTACTCCCTAAACAAAGTGCTGTCTGATGCATTAAGTAGAGTCATGCATCACTAAACAACCAGGACACATTGTAAGAAGTGTGTCATTAGGCAATTTCTTTGATGTGCAAACATCATAGAGTATGCTTACACAAACCTAGAAGGTGTAGCCTATTCCTCATAGACTGCAAACCTGTACAAGTTACTGTATTGAATATTACAGGCAATTGCAAACACAGTGATAAGTATTTGTGTATCTCAACCTAGAAAAGGTACGCTAAAAATATGATATAAAAGATAAAATGTGGTACAACTTAAAAGTGGCATGGGGCACTTACCATGAATGGAGCTTGCAGGACTGGAAGTTGCTCTGGGTGAGTCAGTGAGTGGTGAGTGAATGTGAAGGCCTAGGATGTTACTGTGCACTACTATGGACTTTATAAACACTGTACACTTAGGCTACACTAAATTTATTTTACAATTTGTTTCTTTCTTTAATAATAAATTAACTTTAATTTACTGTAACTTTTTTATGTTATAAACTTTTTAATTTTTTAACTTGTTTACTCTCTTGTAATACCAATCACCTTAAAATACAAACACGGACAGCTATACAAAAATTCTTTATTTCCTTATTCTATATGCTTTTCTCCATTTTAAAATTTTTAATTTTGTTTTGCTTTTTAAACTTTTTGTCAAAAATGGCCAGGTGCAGTGGCACATGCCTGTAGTCACAGCTAATTGGGAGGCTGAGCTAGGAGGATGGCTTGAGCCTGGGAGCTCTGGGCTGTAGTGCCCTATGCCAACTGAGTGTCTGCACTAGGTTTAATATCAATATGGTGACCTCAGAAGCAGGGACCATTAGGTTGTCTACGGAGGGGTGAACTGACCCAGGTTGGAAACAGAGCAGGTCAAAACTCCCACGCTGATTAGTAGTGGGACTGTGCCTATGAATAGCCATGGCACTCCATCCTGGGCAACATAGTGAGACCCCCTTCCAAAAAAAAACTTTTTAATTGAATTAAATTAAGACACAAACATGGCCAAGTGCGGTGACTCATGCCTGTAATCCCAGCCGTTTGGGGGACTGAGGTGGGCGGATCACCTGAGGTCAGGAGTTCGAGACCAGCCTGGTCAAAATAGTGAAACCCCATCTCTACTAAAAATACAAAATTAGGCCGGGCGCGGTGGCTTAAGCTTGTAATCCCAGCACTGTGGGAGGCCGAGGCGGGTGGATCACGAGGTCAAGAGATCGAGACCATCCTGGTCAACATGGTGAAACCCCGTCTCTACTAAAACTACAAAAAAT